>NW_028301602.1:24848484-25151515 GCF_987345545.1 Pholcus phalangioides
AAAAAAACCCATGAAAACAGACTTAATCACACCACTAGTCACATTAGTTACAAGGGGGTCATTTTCAATTGGTCAAGTTAAAAGCAGTGACTTTATTGACTAGTGAATCTACTTTATACCACCTACTTCCTTCTGCTTATCAGCTTCCACTTTCAGATCTTTCATTACTTTCTCAGTCTCTTCAAATTTTTTCTGTAGTTCAAGCATTGATGAATCCTGAGAAGCACTCTCGGCTGCTTTTGTTTTGGCTTCTAATGCATCATACAATGCTTTCAACTCATCATACTGGGTTTTGTATTTCCTTCCTATTTTCTTCACCTAATAACAAGAGAAATGTTCAGAATTTGCATTATTAACATTTTAAACAATCAATGTTCTTTATCTGAAATATCATTTAATTAATTACAAACATATATTTTTTATTTGTGAAATTACTGGATTTTTATATAGCTGCCACAATTCCCAGACCTAAAAAATCTGTAGTTTTTTACATGGTGAAAGGTAAAATTTAGGGATTTTTCGATGTGACTGTATACTGTATGAAATGTTTTCCCAAGACATTCCTGTATTTTCCTGTAATTTTGATTCTCCTAACTTCTTTCATGAAAGCTGCCCAGTTTTTCAGTTTTTTTTTTAAGGAAGCCTACTTGAATTATTTTCACTGAAATCAAGTAAATTATTATGATTATTTATCTCACATATTTGTCATGTTGAATGTTTTGCTTTTCCGTGGAATTCATTCCAATCCACTGGAATTTGCACTTTATTTGATGCCATCTGTGATTTTATTTCATTTTTGGAAATTTTAGAAATGACTGGAAACTTTTCTCGGTTTTGGTATCATATTTGACAACAATTGGCAATTCCCTATTTTTTCAAAACATGATCACCTTCAGATTACAAGAACTGTGGGATTTTTTTTCAGACAATTTTTATTTCTGTGAAGCACTCTTTGAGGATTTTTTTTGGGATTTTTCTATAAAGATAAGAGAAATCGGAAGAATCTGGTTTCCGAACCATTAGCACCTATGAATCTTTTACTCCTGAAGCAAATTGGAATTACTTGTGAAATTCCAACCTAATTTACAAAACAAAAACTTCATTGATTCCTGCACTGATGTCACAGATTCAGTTTTTCCAAATGACTTATTTTTAATAGCGCCTAATTTCAAAATTAATCTTTTCCCTAATTTTAATGCTGTTTATATGGACATGGGCAAATTCAGACCAAATATGGGAAAAAAAATTTTATTAATGTTTTGGCTGACATCTTTAAATTTAAGGGTTAGAAGGAAATAGAAGAAAAAATCACTAAAACCAATCCAAATCTTAATTTGGCCTGTAAAAGATTAATGAAGTTAATTTTTTCTTAATAATTCTATTCTATGAGAATCAACATCACAGTTACATACAAATCAAATGACAAAAATTTTTTCATAGTTTCATGATTTTTTGTATATTTTGTCACACTTTTAAAATGAGAATGCCAGAACTCTTGTATACTTTTTAATTATCATTTTAATCATTCAGAAAAGCCAAAATATTGATTTTCATGCCTTTCCCAAAGAAAGACAATGTGTTAATGTGATAAATTTGAGAAATATACTCGAATAATGTTAATTATTAAAGTGGGAATTGACAAAACATGGAACAGCCAATTCCACTTACTACTGAATGTTAAATATGGAATATAAAACTATTATTCTTTAAAAAAAAAAGTGAATCATGAACTTATGAGAAGATAAATTTATAACAGCCAATTAAAACTGTAGTATTTTTGATACCTGTAACATTGTTTTATTATTTGTTGCTATGTCCTGGTCCAATTTTTCGATTTTCTTAATCTTCTTTTGTAGTTCAGCTTTAACAGCATCTGCTTCTTTCTTTAATGACTGAAAGTTAGAATTTGCTTGCACTGTCTCGCCTTGCTTACGTTGAAGTTCCTCAGTTAGCCTAGATTTTTGACTTTTCAACTCTTCCATTTCTTTACTGATATTGCAATAAAAAAATTTCAAATAATTCCTTTTTACATATGGTCAATAACACATTTAACGTAAATTCTTTAAAAGACACTCAAGACAAGTTTTTAAGAAAAGTACTATGTATACTCTGGTATAAGCCAAGTTTTATTTTTTTTTTTGTTCCAACGGAGAGGGGTTGGTTTGTACTCAAGTATATTCTATATTTTTTTAATATTTTGCAAAATCTCTCATACCGTGGTTTGTTGTTGAGATTTAATTATTATTTGCATTTTTAAAACAACTTTTCAATGGGGGGGGGGGGATTAAATACAGGTGACCCTCACTTTGCACAATCTCAATTCACACATTTTCGATATAATTCAAAAGTTGGTTTAAAACATCTCAAAACTATGCAATTTGATCCAAAGTTTGATTCTAATTATGTAAGAACTGAAAATAATCTGGCAAATTAGAAAGATGGCATAGTTATAATAATAAAATCTGTTGGATTTGAGGATGTAGATGAGATAAGTGAGTATAAAACATTAAAATCTCACTCATTAGAGTGAGCTAATAAACGTGGAAAGGAAAATATTAATGATGAAAATCAGAAGTCCTTTGTTGTTAAGCCCCATCACTAATTTTTATTGAGCACACCAAGTTTTCAAGAAAGCAAATGATTTTTTCACACGTTGACCATGCCATCAGAATTGTAATCAAAGAAAATTATTTCAATGAGAATAGAATTTTTACATTTTTGAGATGTATTTAATAAGACGAAGAATGCTGCCCCTAAGATGAATCTCAACTGTTTCTTTAAAAAATAGCGTATGAGCCTATCATTCCAAGAACTTCAGGAGAGCAGATCCATACTGACCAGAACTAGTCTATTCACCAATTGATGCAAGACTGTCAGATATAACGTTATTAATAGCGTTTTTAAAATAGTATTAATTAAAACTATCATCCAACAAAGATTTTCGATTTCATTCATAATCAGATTTATACATAAGCTTGAATGATTCATTGAATTAAATTGTTTTTATTGTACTGAAGAGCGCCCCCCCCCCCAGATCCCAATTGGTATCTTACTCATGTTAAATTCAACTCACTTTACACTATTTCATCTTATGCAATTATTTTGCTGAGCTAATTAATCGCATAAAGCAAGGGATGTGGTATAATCTAAAACTAGGAAATTTTGTAATTTTAGAACTAGGGAAAATAATACTTTCAATAAAAACAAGCTATAAAATGAAATCAGAATATAAGTAAGAGACAAATAATAAATCTGGAATAACAGTGAAAACAGGGCCGAACAAGCACCAGGTCACCATGGCGACTAAAAAATAGGTATTGGTGCCTAAAATTTCTATGTATTTTTCCCAAATTGAAGTGTAAAGATGACACAAACTTTTTTGATTTATTAATAATGTGTCCTTCAATATGGGAAGGGGTCACAAAGTCCCAAAAAACTCAAAAACATTATGTGGGACTGTTTTCTTCGGCGAAAGAACATGTTTGGCTCCTAAGAAATCTGGATAATGAATAAATGTTTTCTTATTTGTCAAGACATGCACTCTACATACAATCACTTCATTTGTAAAAATTCAAACAATATTTGACAAAAGAATTAAACATACATCAGAAGTTTGTATTCTTGAGGCCCAATTCTATGAGACTGCTCAAGTAATTGATTTGTTCGAGATGTCCAGACAGTCACTTCTCTTTTCAAAGCAGCATTTTCTGAGGATGCGAATTCTATTTGTGTCTGCAAGGTTTTGATCCTATCATTCAAAGGCTTGGTCTTTTCTTCAAGTTCAGCATACTATACACGTAAAAAACATGCATTTTTAAAAAAAAAAATTCACACAGCTATCTTTGTCGCAAGATATTCTCTGGTTTTAAACATATTCTTTGGCATAATAATTTCAGTTAAAATGAAAATAATGGGAAAAAAATATCATCCACAAACCTTTGACTCTAGTTCTTTATTTGACTCTACTAATTTTTCTTTCTCCATTCTGAGTAAGTTGTTGCTCTCCGTCAGCAAATTCAACATTTCAATCTTGCGAAGCACTTCAGCATGCTGAGCATCAGTGAAAGCTCTAGTCTGGAAAAAAAAGTCCATACAATTACAAAATGGAAAAAACAACAAATATATATAATCAAGTAAATTATATCTCAAAGTAAAATTCATTGTCTGAAAATTGTTTCAATGAAAATATTTGGTTTTAGAATATTCTTTGGTTGAAAATGTTTGGTTGAAGATTCTTTTCTAAAATCTAAAGTATTAAAATACTTAATGTACTTGCAGATAATATTTGGAGAAAGCTCTCATTTATTACTTTCAAATAATTATTTTTTTATACAAAACAAAATCATAGCTGCCAACTTTGGAGAATGAGAATTCGAGAGATTTCCACATGGATTCAAATTCTGCAGAAAAATAATTATAGAAGGGATTTTCAAAAAATAATAGAGATTTTTCATTAACATGAGAAAATTGTAGGGATTTTTTCCTTTTGCAGAAATGTGCATTGTGCAAACCTTCGCAGATTAGTGCCAAGCTGTCAATCATCGCCAACTACTATGTTAAATTGCATGTCATTACAACTCTCAATTCAAATCTTGCTAACAGAAAAATCACTATCTGGCCTAAAATGGGACATACAGTCAAAGCAGACACAAATTATCTTGTTAATTTCAGATGTCGAAAGGCCACATTTACACTGGCTGTTTTGGCCAATTTTGTCTATCTCCCACCCACCCCGAAAATAAATTACTTTTTTGCGATTTGCCAATTAACAATGGCAACAATTTAGATTACACTAGTGACATCATGTTGGGCATAAAAACAAGTAACATTTTTTTCCAGGTAAATTCTTTAGGAATAATTTCTCCCCATATTAGGGACTACAATCACTGTCAAAATTTGGGAGATGGAGTACAAATTTGGAACCCTCTTGAAAAATCTGGGAGGCTTGGCAGCTATGCAGAATGTTCATCACAAAGTGGATGAATGAGGAGAATTAATATGGAATAAAATACTACTACCTTTCTGTACATTCAATAGTCGAAAAATTAAAGTTTTACCACTATTCTTAACCATACCATGGAGAATTTATATTATTGTCAAATTATTTATGTTGAAGTGCTTTTATAACAAAAGTTTTCATAGTCAGTAAGTTTATATATGACATAGTTATAAAGGTCAAATATAGATTCTAATGGCAAAAATTTAGATTCTTCATAACTATGTCATATATAAACTTACTGACTATGAAAACTTTTGTTATAAAAGCACTTCAACGCTTTTCCTTAGGCTGTTGAATATCAATTCTATCAACAATCTCAACACACACATAGGAATTATATTACTAATTTTAATTAAGTTAAGGTCTTGTCATAACAAAAACACTGGAATTTATCAAATTAAACCAGCAATTTTTCATCGAACAAGAATCTCGCAAGACAGACTGGATATTTCACAGCAGTTCAAAAGATGATTTTCAGAAGAAAAATAAGCTTACCTGAGAAACATCTTGTATTTCTTTCAAATCCTTTTTAGATTCTTCTAAATCTGATTTCATTTGTTCCACTTTCAGTTTCAACCGAATGTTTTCTGACTGAACAGAATCATATTGTGTACCTATTATTTCCTTCTCTTTTTTGATGTACCTATAATTTTTAACATATAAAATGAATGACACACACACACATATATATATAAATAAGATTATATAGATTAATAATCTATAAATAAACATTATATATATGCTGTTGATAATAATAAATATGTGTGTGTGTGTATATATATATTCAGGTTTGAAATTCAAACCGATGGAGGCTAATGCTTCCTCTTATGATTGGTTTGAATTAAAAGTAGTACATGATGGTATTACATTCAAAATGATTAAATTTTTAATAGGATTTCATGTTGAAGTTCTTTGCAATGTTTTTTTTTTAAGTAAATTAAATCAGTCAAAATGAACAATATTATAAACAAACAACTTTTTTTCCACTCTGATTCTCCATAATTAATAATATAAATGGATCTAAAGCTTAATTAGAAAATAGGTAACTTTGTTGAATACACAGGGGTGGGAAGTGACAAAGTCCATTTCGGAGCAGATATTTATAAATTGGAGCAGTGAAATTAACAAGAATATTTTTGTTAACCCCCAACCCTTTTCAAAATAAAACTGCACTGTCTTTTGTTATCAAACATCTTTTCATCAGCTTGTTTCTTGTTTCTGGTGTTCCAGGCTTTTGAGACCTTGTTTGAAAGAGCAGCTGTCATAAAATGTTTCACACCAGTCTATTTAAGATGATTTTTGCTTACTGAGGGCACTATTTGCTGTCTGGAACAGCAGCCCTTCAAATGGGCTAAAAATTTTCTATAGTCTTTATATAGATATTATGAATTTTCTATATTGTTTTCAATTTTTTTATACAGAAAATTATTTTTCAGAAAGAAATTGTTGCAAAATGGGAGTGAATTTCGGAAGAATCAACACAACGGTTGGCGATTCAGCACTCATTATTTGGCGAGATTGGTGATCTGACAATCATTATTTGGCGGGATTGGCTATCTTACTTGTTATTCTGCAAAGTTTCTAAATTGGCAATCGTAATTTGGCGGACATGCTTTTTACTCCCGGAATGGAATTTTTTTCCACGAAACATTGGGATTTGACGATCGACTACAGCAATTTCGGCTGCTTCCAGTGGCGACTTTTTTTTGAAAACGGAAACTGACTCGCATTTGCGGTTTAAAGCTGAAAGACCATTGCAAACCATCTTAAGTTGCACGATCACCGATATTATTGGGGGTTTCGCGATGGAAAGCCCGATGATGGGCCGATAGTTTAAATAAGGCGATAGTTGAAGTATAGTGGAACCCCAAAGCAGAATGTGCCAAAATCTGTGATGGACGTCGCAGAATAATTAGCGCTACTGCAGAACAATTTGGAAGAATTTTAAGAAAAAGTGCAAAAAACACTATTACATGTTTGGGGATTTTTACCGCAAAGCATTTCCAGTCAGCTGAGGGCACGTCGCAGAACAGTGCTAAACATTTTGCTTTGGGGCAGTGGAATATACACATTCTTTTCGGAAAGAATCGTTTCGCGGCAAGCAGGAACAAATATTTTTTGACGTCCTTTCCAAAATTCCGGGCATACTGAAGCAAAATTCGCTATTTGGCGCAAAAAATACCCTATTGGAGCAGAATGGCACAAGATGTTAATTTTGGCGCAGTGTGACGCAATTGGTGCAGAATTCCCACCCCTGAATACATTATATAATCATGAGCAGAAAGAAATCGAGAATTTCGTAACATTTAAGTATAATTAACACCAATGATCTATTCTACAATATTCTAATTTTCTAGAATAGCATCAACTAAGTCCTCGACACTTTAATTTCTTAACTGCCTCGCATTAATAAATAAGAACATGTTTTCTTTCCTTTTCTCCATAGATTATTTTGTGTTTCATAATTAGGGACACTCCCCACTCAGACTATTTCAATTTTGGATACAAATGTGTTAATTAAGTGCATCTTGCAAGACTGGAGGCCCCCCCCCCCCGGCTTTTGAAAATACACTAAAAATGATATATACACTGCTGGCCACCTAAATTGCAACACCAAGAAAGACAAGAGATATCGCAACAATATTTATTTCGTAGATAACATGTTGACCAAGCATAAAATGATTAAATTTATAGACTTCTGTGAAGTGTGGTTCCTGCCAAAATCAGTAGCCAGAGTAGCCGCCATTGTTGGAGATCACCGCTGCCACACGCCTCGGCATTGATTCAAAGAGACTTTGGATGTGTTCTTGGGGTACAGCAGACCAAGCAGCTTCCACGCGTTGCCAAAGTTGATCTGGTGTGGCAGCTGGGGATGTAATCTGGGTCAATAGTTGAGCACCCATGGACCACATGTTTTCTATCGGCGAAAGATCCGGAGAGCGAGCTGGCCAGGGAAGCAATTCAATCTGGCGATTGACGAAGAACCTTTGGACAATGCGTGCCACGTGTGGTCGCGCATTATCCTGTTGAAATATGGAAAATTATGTTGGCGGGACGCCCCCCCCCCCCCCGCCAACATGGAAAAGGTTGAAATGGCACCCCTACTGGATGATAGTTTCTTTAATACCAATGGAAAGTTTGACAAAACGTTTTCATTTGCATGTGCATTACTTATTGAACTGAACTTTTTTTTTCTTATGCCCGGTTGTTTGTTATCAAGTTGAATTACTTACATATTGAACTGCAAATATCAAAATAAAACAAACAAAATAAACCATTAAGTAGAATATGGGAGCAAAAAGGTAACAAACAAAATCTTTGAAATCATAGCTTCAAAATTTTTTAAATACCAAAATTCCAACTCAAATGTAAGTTTATGGGGGGGGGAATATATTCAAGAAACAAATCTGATTGAATATATATATAAAAGTTTCATATCTATTTATAAACACTGACTGTATTATTTGTAGAAGATGTTGTGTATCTTTAAGGTCTACATCAGGTGGAACACGTGGAACTTCTCCAGAATTCACAGATTTCAAGGCAGCCATTTGAGTTCCAATCTAGAAAACACAGAATAAGTTCACCAATTTTATATCTGCCACTTTGAACATTTTTATTTTTTCACGGGGACTATTTTCTATCTTAACCAGCAATATGGAAAGTATTTCAGTAAACTTGATATATTGTATTAATATATTTTTTACATTTATAATTTCATCAGTAATAGGAAAAGCAGCACATTTATGAAACTTTCACATCAAAGTATTTGTTACTTTCAAATAATTACATTTACTTAGTTCTTGACTTACCAGTTCAAGCTCATCAAGCAAATTCTTATTCTGGGAATCCAGATCGGCAATGCGTTCTTTTAATGCTTGCTGCTCTTTTAATAACATGGCTTCTTGTTGTGACCAGGAAGATTTATTGGCATCCAAAGCATCTTTAGATTCCTTGGCTGCACTAGTGAGTTCTCTAATTTTCTGGTTGCACAGTTCATGCTGGAGAAGAAAGTGGATTTTGTTTTCTTGATAAGGAAATTCACACTTTTTCCATAAAAAAAACATAATTTTAATTATTAGTTAAATAAGTTTAATTTTCTAAATAACAGCCATTAAGTACCACAGCTGCAAACTCTGGAGAATGATAATTAGGAAGATTTTCATGCCGAACAAGATTCCATACAAAAATAAATATAATGTCAGGATTTTTTTTTGAAAAAAATTAAATTGTAGGGATTTTTATTGAAAAAAATGAAATTGTAGGGATTTTTATTGAAAAAAAATGAAATTGTAGGGATTTTTCCCTTTGAAAAAACCTGACAAGCCATCACGATTAGCACCAAGTTACCAGCAGGTTAAAAATTTCTTGTCATTATGGCTCTCGAATAAAATTATGGCAAAAAAAATCATCCACCCGAAACGAGACATATGGTCACAGCATCTCACCAATTTTGAGTGTCGACAAGCAGAATTGATGCTAGTTTGATGAATTTTTCTTTCTCTCCCCCCCCCCCAAAAAAAAACTGAAATTTTTTTTTACTTGGCACAATGGTAACAATTTACTTAATGCTTGTGACACAACTTCAGGGATTAAAAATTAAAACAAATGTTTTTCTTCAGAGTAAATTCTTTGGAAAATTTTTCCCCAAGAGTAGGGATTTTTTTTTACAATCATGGTTGAAACACGGGAGCTCTAAGAATTTGTCAGGAGACTTCAAAGTAATGAGATACTAATCAGATTTAGTTTTAATTCACACTTTACCTGTTCTTTCAACTCTGCTAGAGCTTTGACATTTTCTGCATGTAACATCAGCTCTCTAGTGTATTTTTCTTCAGTCTGTAGATAAAAAATATAAAATAGTGAGTCAAAATGTTTAGGAAAAAAAAATCAGAGGATGTGTCTGGATCTCTCTACATACAGTCAAATCCCATCTAAACAAATACCATTATAGCAGAAAAAATCTTGTTTTAATGAGCACTTTTCTAATCCCCCAGATAAGTTTACATGGGAACAATGCAAAAACCTAGAATTCTTTTATAATGAAATTTTGTTACAACGAAGTGCTTTCTCCAGTCTCTTTGAGTTCGTTACAATGGGATTCAACTGTGTGTCTCACCAGGAGATCACATTTTTATACCATGGAAAAGGTGAATGAATGTGAGGACACTTTAAATTGCTATTTCAATATGTGTACGGAAAAGTTTTCTTTGCGCATTCTGAAGCTAAGATTTAACCAAACTTAATTTTTTTTCCTGTAAGTTATCATTATCAGGCTGCAAGACTATGTAGGAGGTTAGGTGTTCTCTCCCCCCTCCCTTGTTGGCAAATATTTCCTTATTTAATGTTGTAATCAGTTCATAGTATTTGCTGTGGTTCATGTACATTGTGGAGCTGCTTTTGCAATGGTCTTCCTGTAGTGAAGGCAAATGTATGACAAAAAAAGCACTTTCCTTCAGTTCTTGATTAGTTTCTTTCAATTGACCAGATTCAAACATTTTTCCAGAGAGACTTTCTCAAGGGATCTATGAAATGTATTGCATACTTAAAAAATATCCTAATTTGTGGTAAACATCAGACAGTTCCATTCTGATGCCTCACAATGAATGACAGAAATGCAGAATTTTAGCTTAAAGGGGGGGAAAGAGGTTCCGTTAATAATTTACAAAAAAAATTGGAAATGATTGAACATTGGGAAACCCATTGTGTGGGAAAGGAAAAGTGTTGCCCCATTTTACAAATACCTATATACCATTTTTGTTTGTCCAAACAGGATGTATGGTCACCATACTGGCAAATGAGACTTTTTCTGGACATAGCCATCAATCGGTTATTGTTAAAACCAAAGTCCTGATGTGATCACATTAAGTGTCGTAGACTGTACATGGATAGTATTACAGATATGTTTTTTACTTTTTCAAACTTAAAGCTAAAATAATCAGGGTGGGCTCCTTATACACATTAATATATGGTAGAATTCTAGTAGTAACATTCTTGATACATTGTAAATAGAAATAACTGTATGATTGGATTAGATAAAATTGATGAATCATGCAAAGATAAAATTGATGAATCATGCAAAGGTAAAATAGATGCATTCTCCTATATAGATAAGCATAGTCAAACTTGGTTATGAAGATTGTTTCAAATTGTGTTATAATGAATATGACAAAATTTTCAGCATATATTTGCCAGGTTTTCATTTAACCCATGAAATACATTTTAGTAGACTTATTTATGAGTCTTATTGACTTGTAGTACATCATACGTTTCAAAAAAAATCATATTCAAAATTGCTTGAAATATCAAAAGTATCCGATTTAAATCAATGATTTCTTTTTAAAACAATCTTGAGTTTTAAAACAATATTCAAATCAAGCTACCCAGGTGTATATACATAAATGAATAATAAATCAATATAAATTTGTAAAAAATAGTTGCAAACATACTTCTTCAGAGAGCTTTTTCTGGGCTAAGCAATCTGCTCTGGCTTGGTTTGCTGTACTTAGAGCCATTTCAACTGAATCTTTATCGGCAGCAATTTTTGATTTGAGAGCAGAGACTTGAGCTTCCAGCTCTTGAATCTAAAAGAATGGTGTAAAGCATGCACAAAAAAGATGTTTATTTGTACATAATAAAATTTTAAAATACAAACATACAAATAATTAAATTTACACCTAGGCTGGACAAATCACAAAAAAATCTAGAAAAAATTTTTAACTGGAGAAAAAGGTCCAAAATATATATGTATTTTTTACTTTTTGTCAGGCACAGTGACCTGCTTTCATATTGGCAGATATGCTGCTATAAACTCCAAACATTTTGTGCCGCTCTCAGCCTAAAATTTAGTAATTACACAAAGAAAATTTTATAGATGCCATAGCTACATGGCGCCTAGGATTTGACCAGCCCCGATTTACACCAAACATTTCTCTTCTTTTTTTACAAACCTTGACGTTTTTCTCTTCTGCAACTCTAACATTTTCTCCAATAAGATCTCTGTTTTTCTTTTCAAGTTCTTTCAGGCTCTGTTCTAAATTTGAAATATCTACAGAAAATGAAATGGCAGAAATTATGATTTCAAATGAGATAAAGTCCTGAAAAATACACTTTTTGGCACACTTTAATACAACTCTTAGCTCTGAAACATTGATAAGATTTAATAAATGCAGCTTTTAATAATAGTTAATATCAACATAGCTAAATTTTTTAGATCATTATTATCAAAGAAATATATAGGCTGCATTGAAATACATATAATTTAAAAGAAACTGGTCTTACTTGCTGTCTGAGCATTAACTGAACTATCCATGGAATCTTTGAGTTGCTTGTTAATCTATGCGTCAAAAAATGAAACAGGTCAGCAAGAAATAAAATTAAGAGGAATAAAGCAACAAAAAACATACTTTCTTTATACCTGGTGTAAACGAAAATCTGTTTATCCCAGAATAACTCATGAAGCACAGTAAATTTTATAGACACATACTTCCGAATTGAAAAGTATCCAACTAATGTGTAGACTTCAGGCATGTCATTTTTATTACAAGAGGTTATATAGTTATTAAAATAGAAAAATTGTCTTTTTATTGGGTGAGCCTGTCCTACAAATTCCTATTAAAAAGTTGTTGCCATGTCTCTCCTGAGCACAAAAAAAATCTGATGCTTTTATAAGTGCAATATTCACTGAGATATTTCAGTTAAAAAATTACCGAAAATGAAAGAAAGATCCGTATAAACTATAATGAACAAGCTCATTCTATAATTCATGTACTGTTCTGTTCCTCATTTTAAGGGATTTTTCAATTCTAATACCTTAGCAAATACTGCACTTAAGAACATTTTTTTTGGGTTTTTTTTTTTTTGGTGGGCTCAGGAAAGACAGAGCAATAACTTTCTAATAGGAATTTGTAGGGCAGGGTCAACAAATGAAAAGTTTATTTTAATAACTATACAACTCATTGCAATATGAATGACGTGTATAACTGAGCTCTACACATTATTTGGATATTTTTTCCCAATTTGAAGTAGTTATTCCAGGGTAAAGGACTTTTCCCATGCACCCTGTATGCATATATAATTTTACTGTCAGTAAAAAATATCTAAGAATTCATTTTCAAAACTATGATCGAAAAAACAAAAATAAATAATCACATCATCAAGTTCCTGGACCCTTAGCTCCAAATCATTGCACATTTTTGTATAATGCTCAGCCGATTTCTTTGCAATATCCAATTGTTCTTGTAGCTCTGTAAAGATTTCACGGCAAAAAAGACAATCCTGGCATTAATCGCATGGCAAAAAAAATACATTAATGATTTCAAATAAAAATTTTATTTCTTATGAAAAAATATTTTTTTGTATAAATAAACACATACCTTTTATTCTCGTTTGAGCTTCCGTTAGTTGTTCCTTCAGATTTTTCAGTTCCGTCGCTTGATGTTGTTGGAGTTGTATCTGTTGCTGCTGTGATGTTTTTGCTTTAGCAGCAGCTGAAATTTAAAATTCTGAGAATTTTGAAGTGAACAATGAAAACATTTATCCACCTTAAAAAACCAGAAATTTGTGAAAGGCTTTAAAAAAATCTCTGAGCGAGTAATGTGCTTTTGCACATGAGCAACTGATGGAAATACAGACGTGCCAACTTTTGGAATCCAGAAATCCGGAGATTCTCTGCCCCCCCCCCCCCCCCCCCCGGCATTCATACTCAAGCAAAAAAAAATTTTCAAAAAAATTTTTTTTTAATCAATTAAGAAAAAGTTCAATTCCCTCCCCCCCCCCCCCGAGGCAGGTTCTGCATTGCCCCTGAGCAGAATATAATTCCATGCAGAATAGAGAAATCACATCTACATACTGTTCATATAACATAAGTGTTTCCTTTCGTGGATACTATCAGTGATTGATAATCTTGGGTATTTACTCTTAAAAGCTTTATATTTAGCTTTATATTTTCTTTCTGAAGACATATTTAATCAGAGGAAACAATTTAAAAACTTCAAAATACAAAGCTGCTGACAAAAAAAACTTGTGTTTACCGCACGGCTGTTAACAGAACACAATAACGATTATACAGGAATTTCGGCAACCAAGGTCATGCCCCTGATAAATGATTGTCGATAAACGCTACGTAAACACGTCACGTATTTGCCAGTTGCTTAAAATGCCGTCACCAAGACTTTTTTTACAGCTGCTCGATGGAAATTACTACGGCTGTCCTCTATGGGTGTTTTCCCTAATGACGACAGCAGTCATTCACGTCACGACAACATGAGATTGCATAAAATCTAATTCTCTGCCAAAATCCGGAGAAATTTTAACAAATCCAGAGAGCAGGAGGAAGGATGAAAAATCCAAAGTCTCCCTCCTAAATCCGGAGAGTTGGCAGGTTTGGAAATATCTAATTAATGGAGGATATTGCAGGAGAAAGTAAACCAAGAAACATACCAGTGTCAGCAGGTTTTTTTTCAGCAGATACTGCAGCGGTACTTAAAGCAACTTTTACAGCAGATAACTGTAAACATAAAAATATGTTAAAATTAGAAAGAAATAAAAGAAATAAGAAAATCAACGCATGCAGTCAGACCACTGTATAGCACTGTCCTTGGACAGGAATTGACAAGCCTGAGGAGCCAGGTCAACGTGGAGACTAACAAACTGACATTGGCACCTGATTTTTTTTCATGTATAATAACTTAATCGAAGCCTGAGGATAGAACAAAAGTATTAGAAATTATGTCAGCCAATGTCTGATAGCATGGAAAGGAGTCCATAAGTCTCGGACAAGTCCAAAATATACTGTTATGGACTGATTTTTGTCCGTGAAAGAATTTTTGGCACCAGTGACATTTTGCTGCAGCTTATTTTTTTTCCAACTTTTCAAGTCCTGCCCTCAAACTAAATAGAACTAACTTCATAAGTGAGTTAACTTAATAATGAGTAAACCGAATTTGCTAATTATGCTGCAAGAATTTCTAATTACTGACAAGGGACTGTAAATAGAGTGGCATTCATAAACATTATACCAAGGTTTGACTGAAAAATTCACAATTTGATTATTATAAAACTAGATTTATATTAAAAGTATATACTTCTTGACTGGTTGAGTGAACTCTGGAATAAGCATCCACCAGATCCTCATGGAGTTTACGATTTTTCTCCACTTCTGCATCAATTTTCCGTTGCAATTCCTTTGTATGTTTCTGTTATCAAGTGTAAAACCATGAACAAAAAAAGGTCACCGACGAAATAGTTACATTCTTTCATGATTGCGTAAAATCGATTGTACTCATTTTAAATAAGGAACAGATTTATATAAATAGAAAAATATGCGCATACTTCCCAAACTGCTACAGCAGATTTGTACTCCTCATCTGCGCTAGATAATTTAGCTTTCAACGTGGAATTTTCTTTCTCACTTTTTTCGAGTTGATATTTCAAATTTCGTTTTGTTTCTGACTCAATCCTCTCTAAGTTGTTCTGCAATAAAATAAATAATGAGTAAATAATATTTTTGAAAAATAAGTATCATATGCAGGGCGATTCCCAATCACAAGTAAAGACTTCTGGGAGGAGCAAGCAACATTAAAGACAAATCAGAATCACATAGCAATGCAGGGCCAGAAATGCATTTGTCATGCAATAGTGTATAAAAAACATGTGAAATGAGAGAGCAACACATTAGTGAAGAACACTGTTTTATTCATAAAAATGTAACAATTGAGAGAGGTCACAGGAGGTGACTAAAGCTTCAGCCACCAGCTGCAACACAGGTCTCACATTTCACAATGTGTGGACAGAATGTCTACGTGAACAGGCATTTTGAAATACACCAGATGTCTTTCGAATAGTCACAGCAACTACCGAAACGTGTGCAGCAATATTCTCCTCACTGTCCATGGATGTCTTGTACACTAGACTTTTCAAGTGGAATTGTGAAACCTTCCATCCCACAACCTCTGTGGTTGGTTAGCAAATGAGGGTTCGCATGCGTGGATGTTCAATAACATCTACTAGATGGCAAATGTGTATCCAATCCTGCATTGCTATGTCATTCCAATTAGACTGTCACCCACTTTTCCAAGAAATTTACACACATAGTAGCAAATCACCCTGTATATACTATACAGGGTGATTTGCTACCATGTATCAGAGTATCGTAACAAATTTTCGTTACACAATTTTAAATATTTTTATTAAAATAAAGCAGATCTCTGAGGGAAAAAAATTCACTAACCAGATAAATAAGTTTAATTTTTTTTTAATTCATTAATTTTATAAGATTTTCAAAGTCATGTACAGTGTACAGCACTTATTGCGATCATATCGAGATTTGACATTTCTGATAACAATAACCAAGTGATAACTATATCTGAAAAAGACCTAATTGTAAGTTTGATGGCCATGTGTCTTGTTTGGTCAAATGTATGGAAACAAGTTAACTCTGTTTTTCTTTCAAACATAACCGGTTTCAAAATGTTAAATGGTTTATATTTGTTCAATTGTTTTAAAACAGGATTTGTTCTTCCTTTGAGCTAAAATTTTTTTTTTTCGTTCAGAAATTGTGAGGAGTTAGGATGGAACAATGTAATGTAAATCACAGATTACGAAGCTTTTTATAATGTATAGTATGTTCCATAGAAGCCATCATGGAAGACTTCTGACCGAGAAACTGTAAATGTCACCAATTGAAAGAAACTAACCAACTTAAAAGGTATTTTTAGTTTACTTTACACATTCCTTCACTACAGAAAAGCCATTGCAAAAGAAGCGCTATATTTACATGGATGATAGCGGCTATTGCAGCCCCCCCCCCCCCCCCTTGTGAACTGGGTATGGAAATTTTTGTGAAAAAGGAGGGCTTCTTACCTCCTACTAAGTCTAGCACATTGATAACGATAAGATATAGGGAGAAAAACGAGTCTGGTTCAACCTTAGCATCAAAATATTAAAACGAAAAAACTTTCTATGAAAAAAATTAACGTAAACTAAAGTCCTGATAACTATAAACAGATTTTCCCCCCATGTTATGATATTGGTCTATTTCAGACTTGACAAAAATTATAACAATACCTAAATGATAACATTACCTGTAATTTTAATAAGCACCATCTACTGTATTATATAAGGAAAAATCATAACTTTTCTATGAAATACTTATTTTGTTGACTATGAATTACTATATGAAAACAAATTTATATTTATTTGCAAAATAAAACAATTCATTTTTTAAAAAGAATATTTTATGAGGTTTGCCATTAGAATATTTTCCCGCAAGAGGCATCTTTAACAAAACATGTCACATTCAGATAGCAAATGAATATGGAATTTTCTACTTATGCAGATGCTTTCATGCAAGAGAATTATATATTTAAAACAGTTATAGAATGTTGTACCTGTACAGTTTGCAAGTTAGCTAAAATCTGAGATTTCTGTTGCTGTTCCCTGAATAGTGATTCTTTTTCTTGTAGAAGACGTTTCTCTACTCCTTTTGATATATCTCTCTCTGACTTCATATTTTCCAGGGCAACATTATTCTTTGCAATGTTTTCATGGGCTTCCATCAACTCCTACATAATAAAACAGAAATTGTGCATTACCTTATGTATAACCAGCTAAATTTTTTTCTCTGCTGTATGACTGACTAAGGTAGATGCATTTTCTCAGGGTGTACCAAGTCTATTCATTCTCATAAGCTTTCCTATTTGATGCTGCTCCATACCAGCTGGATGAAGAAGATATGAAATTGCTTGTATGTAATAAACAAGTTTTTTGAGTGTGCATGTATGAGGGTGCATCAATGAAAGATAATAAAACATACAGCCTCAGAGTCAGTATAAATAAAATCATTACAAAAATAGAAAATATGAATTTGATAAGTTGTGGCTTACTCTATCTATAAATTGGGAAGGTTCAGAGTTAGCTAAAGCTCCCTGCTGTATGTGAAGGATAAAACATAAGAAACCCAAACTTCAAGTTTTCATTAGTATTCTTTCTAATATCATTCATATTTTTAATTTTGCACTTTATTAGCCTCCTTTTTATCAGATGTAAAAAAAAATTAAATCAGCTATCGAAGAAAGAGTTTGATTTTTCTTGAAGTTAAAAGAAAAAAAGTACTATATATATAAGACTTGTTTGTCAAATGGTGGCGCCATACTTAGAAAAAAAATATATATAATATAATTTGCCCCTTTATTTGGCAACAGAGAAGTTGCTTATATTTTCAAATATAAAATGCCTTTAAAGGGATTTTATATTTTGAGCTTGTTTCTGCATTGATGCTTCTAAATAACTCCAAAACACTTGATTTTTTCTGGTAAGGTGTTCATGAAGTTTCCATAACTCCCAGCAGAATGGCTCAAAGATGGCCGTCCCCTATTTCTTGACTATTTTAGAAGTAAATACCATGTGTGGAGGAGACATATCTGTATATTCTTCAATAATGAATGACATCTTTATACTATTCAAATCTATGTAAGTCATATAAATACAGTATGTTCCCCTGAAGTACAACATCTGATATATTTATTCTATTCAAATCTATGTAAGTCATATAAATACAGTATGTTCCCCTGAAGTACAACATCTGATATATTTATTCTATTCAAATCTATGTAAGTCATATAAATACAGTATGTTCCCCTGAAGTACAACATCTGATATATATATATATTTTAAATATATTGAAGGGGGCTTCTCACTCAAAAAATTTAAAAATAGTAGGATGGGGTACCCCCCCCCCCCCCACTAGACAACATAATCATAGCATAATAAAAAAAATCAATGAAAAAAGAATTTTTTTATGGCACTATTGCAGTATCCTGTAAGACTGATTCAAGGCAAAGCAAAATGACAGAAATGATATGGTTACAAACACTATTTTTGGCCAAAATAGGGCAAATTAACAACCACGCATAATTCTTTTCTGTCTCTCCTAACAATATATATTACATACTTTTTCTGGAGTCTTCCAGTCTGTCAACTCTCTTCAACAATGCACACAGCAAATTATGAAGATGTGTAAGTTTTTAAGAATGACACTCTTTCTAGACCACTTTCAAAAGAACTGCAAAATGTGTAAATTACAAGGTATGATATAAATAAGTCAAGGTGGACCAGATGATTTTACTGCGTTGACTGTCCCTTTTCTTTTTAAAAGGATTTGTTTGAATTTTAGCACTCAAAGCAGGTGTAATCATTTCTAGCTCTTTGCAGAGCATTGTAAATATTGTTTACAACTCTGCATGCCATAAAAATACAGAAGACAACTGAATGCTACAAACCTAGAACATTCCTATGCATCCAACTACTCTGTAATGCAAACTGTTTTTTCACCCATACACAAAATATGGACTATAATTTTGAATGATGAATGTTAGTTAATGTCCAAGAGCATGAAGTAGTAAATACAAAATTACCTTTTTTTCGACCAGGCAGAAGTTTTTAATCACTTGTTGAACACTCAAACTAAGCAAATGAAAAATTAATAAACCACCAAATGGTCCACACACACACCCTTCCCAAATATATTTAAAAACCATACAATTTCTGCTTCGGCAGAATCATTAATTGCAATCTACTACATTTGCATTATTTGGCATTATATCAATGATTCCTTTCTCAATTAAAATCAATTACACGAATTTTGTTGATAGGTTTTGTTAAAAAAATTAGGTCATTTTACCGAAAAGTAGGACAAGTGGGAGCCCTGAATACTGACAATGCATTTTTCTTTGTTTTTGTCATGTAATAGCATTCAGGGTACCTTATTTGCTTAACATAACACCTTAAAAATTTCTTTCCTCTGGATATTTCAATACTTGACAATTAAAGGGTTAACAAAATGGTAGATGAATTGCGCTTTATAGCACATATTATATAGGTTTGATCTTTTCTAGCTTTCTGTTGCATATTTTCAATATCTTCAATCAAGAGACTGCAAATGATTCGTTTCCATTTATTAGCTGCAGATGAACTAAGACTAGGAAGCCAATTATGAGTCACAAAAGTGTAAGCACTGACCTATGGTGATTGAAAATTTTCCAAACTTTCCTTCTTATATCAATCATGGCAAATACCCAACACTACATGGAACAGGTAGGAAATGTTCATAGACAAACCATAGGTTCAAAAACGAAACTAAAATTACACTATTGAATCCCTTTATCAATAAATATGATATAAAGTAAAACCTGTGTGAAACGGAAGGTAGAGAAATAATATTATTCTCTAATAATCATGAGACTGAAATAATATTACGTTTTAGACAGATTTTTGCTTTATAAAATACACATCAAAGCACTAATCATCAAACAATCTTTTGATTACGTTCAAGACAGGTTTCCATCTCACGCAGTGTTCGTCTCAGACAGACATAAACACATTATATTTCACAGTATAAGTATCTAATTTTGAAGTACAAACCTGTTTCAAACTTTGAATGGTCAGCTGGTGTTGAATTATCAAGGAAGAATGTTTCTGATTTTTCTCACGTAAGAATGCAGCCTCTTTTTTGTAATTCTCCATGTTGCTGTTGAGAAGGGTAACCCGCTCTTCAGCATATTCCAGCTAAATATATAAAAAGTTTCTAAAATTACAATCACTTGAATAATGATAAAACCAACAACTGTTCATAATTCAAACCTAACATTGGCATAATCACAGCAAAACTAGTTTTTTTGTATTGAAAGAAAAAAATTTTACCTGTGACTTCAACTTTGCATTTTCAACTCTGAGATCAGACAAGTCTGTTCTAACTTTGTCTAACTGCTTATTTAATAACCTGAGTGAGAGAACATTTATCACAGATAAATATAAAAACAAAGAAAAACTTATGTTTCAATCAATACACAATTTAAAAAAACATTTCATTGTCTTTTTAAATATCTCAGTTTCTTTTGCATTTAAAAATTGTTACATTTTTGGATAGAAGCCAATCTTTGCTCTCATACTAAAATTTACTGAAATGACGAGGGTCACAGAACATATAAGGCATTGAAGGAAAGACGTTTTGCTGGACATATTATGCTGAAGTGAACTTCAAAAGAAAAATTCTTCTAGAATCCACTGGGAATCATATCTAATTCTCTTGTGATCTGGGTGATAATGTTGATATGGTTGTAATAATGCTAGGTGGTTGTGAATCTGGTTGTGATAATGCTATCCATAAATATCACAGGAGACATGGGCAATAATCTGTAATGTGATGCACTGAAGGGAAGCATATAGTAACCCTTCCCCCCTCCCTTAAAAACGACTGAAAATGGACCCAGATGGCGGCAGCAGCGAGAATGAGATGATGAAATGCTCATGTCTCCCTCCCATGGTGTATATGGATAGGGTTACCAACCTTCCTCCTTTTTGATGTCATTTCAAGCATACTCTTACGCTTCACAAAATTTGTCCTTTGTCCTGTTTTTCAGGTTTCCATAATTTTTTCTCTTCACTTCAAAAATATATATTTCTTAATTGATATGAGTGTTTTTGTGATTTTTTTCTCCCACAGGCATTCACCAATAGCTGCTGAAATTCCAAGAATTTTTTCCTGCTTCTGTTTTTTTAACATTCTGTTTTAAACTTGGGGAAAATTATTGTTGTGGCTGGTTTTATTGGTCAGAATAGTGGTGCCATCTATTGTGAAAATTGGGGTTAATGATGTCACTAAGGGTGCACATGCAGGGATTCTCCTTTCTCAGTTTTTTATCTGGTAACCTATATATGGATAGCACACTTGTGCTCAGATTGCAAGAGGACTGGGTCTGATTCCCAGCGGAGACTAGTAGACTTTTCTTTTCGATTTCACCTTGGCATAATATATCCAGTAATGTCTTTCCTTCACACATTGGGATTGAAAAAAAAAATCATCTCAATCTCAATATTAGACTTTTCTGATTATCAATCAGTCAAGGTAAACAAATTTATTACTTTATCATACTCAAGACTGTGTTGAGAGTTTCATACTGAACCACAAAGAATACCTTTTACTCCCGAAGTTTATACAATTAATACTTTAGATTTAAAAATTAAAAGTATGAAAATTATTTCCTAAAACTAAATTAGTTAGGTTTAGGATATATGTCCTTTCATATGAAAAAAAAAATTACCAAATAATTTTTTTCAATTTCATCCAGTCACATTAATAATCTTACTTTTCATTCTCAACCTTTTCAGCTCTGTACACATCAAATTCGGACTGAAGCTGTTGCAAAGCATGCCTATTTTCATCATTGCGAATGCCAGGTGATACAACACTTTTATTGGCACCTAATGATCCCTGCGGGCTACCGAAGAAACTCTGAAGAACAAAAAAAAAAATTTTCAATCAGTTTTATCAGTAAAAAATATAACAAACTTCAGGCCTTTGTTAAATAGACTTATCATGTCTAATTTTTTTAATACTCAGGATACAAGCTGTCATTACTGTTACACACTGTATTTCATGTTTAAGAGCTGAACTTAGGAAATCTGAATTTTTTTAAATTGTTACAGATCCCATTTTTATTAGATCAGAATTTATAGGCAGAGTTCTACTACATTTTTATGTTCTGAAAAGTTTGCATACCTCTGAATATCCATGATTAGCAAGAAGAACTCTATACATGTCTCTTTGACGGATAACACTCTGCACAAGCTCAGCTTGTTTTTTCCGATTTTCTTTCATTTCTTCAAGCTGACTTAATGCACTCTGCAGTTCTTTCTTAAATTCTACTGTCCTGAAAAAGAGTTTAAAGTACAATTTATATAAAATAAAACCCATTTTTTGGTTTTTTTTCCCCCATTCATTTCAAATCTGATTTATGAGAAATGAGAATGTATCAGAAAATGATTTTCATTGTTTCTCTTTCTCACAAAAGTGGATTGCTAGCCATAAGTATTTTTACTAAACTCTCATAACACTAATTCAAAACTTGAATTGGCTTAGTTAAAAAAGAAAATAAAAGTATGAAAGTTCTTTAATGCTGTATTCTTATAGATTATCTGTTCCTGTTTCAGTCGAGTGATCATATTTTCTGAAAACAAGTAAATGGAATGAAGAGATGAAATTCTGATCTTACTTCTCTTCAGCAATTTTTTTCTCCTGTTGTTCTTGTTGTTCACTCAGATCTCGTACAACTGCAAGCAGCTGCTGATTTTTTGTTTGCAGCTCTGCAATATCCCTGGACAAATTTAAAAAATGAAAAAATTTAGTTCAATCTTTTTTAATAGGCTGAAACCTTTCCGCAGCAAAGCGAAGTACAAAAACGTTTCAAACAATTCAAAATCGTTATCAACAGCAATAAAGAATCAGATAACATTACAATGCATGTATATATATACATATTTTCATTAGCTTACATACCAAGGTTTATTCTATAATAAAAATAGATTCAGACTTCAGTTATTATAAACCTACCTAAATGTCACCAAATGGCGGGTTATTACTGTATCAGCAGTTTTGCCATCACTCGATGACACAATTTCTTCATCTTCTTTAGATGCTCTGTAAATGCCTCCTTTTGCATCTTGCAATTCTTTCAGCATGACCTGAATCTAAATGAATTCACTTTATTTTAAATACAATGTTGACTATTTGAATCTAAATTAGTGTCTACATAAAATTTTGATTCACTAAATTTCAAATGAATTCTGAGCATTTTTGTACATTCTCAATCGTGTACAATTTTTGGATATAGTATGATAAATTGAGAGAAAATTTTTATATTCTCATGGTATATATATATGAGTGAAATATAAACATTTAAAATTCTTTTGCATAAGTGATCAGAAATATTGAAATTTACAAGAAAAATATAATAATATAGATATTGAAAAATAAGCATTGGATTGTAGATATAACTAAGAAAGAGTTACATACTTGTCTGCTCATATCTTTGGCTTGACATTTAAATCTATTGTTTTCTCTTTCCAGCTGAGATCTAATTCTTTTAGCATCATTCAATTCATTTTGAAGTTTATCAAAATCCTATAGTAACAAATAAAAATGTTTTTAGTTACAGAAAAAATAATTTTCATTAACAACGAATGAATGCTCAAGGTTACTACAGAACAACATTGAAGTACAGAGAATCCCATAAATCACGTCCTTCAACAAAGAACATGTTCACAGAAAATTTACCATACAAAGTAACAGGATCTGATTGATCCAACATAAATGGTAGAATTTGTCTTTTATTTTTAACACCCATTGCTAAATATAGTACACTTTATGACTACAAGAACTCCATGTACAGTAGAACTGTGATGATTTGAACTTGGTTAATTCAAATTTTGGGTAATTCAAAACTTTACGAACTCTCTAAGAGAGTTTTCTATCTAATTTAATCTAAAAATTTATTTAATCTGAACTTTTTTTTTCAAATTTTTTGAATAATTCGAATTTGGAGGGAAAAAATTATTTTTATACAAGTAAATTGAGTTTGGAAAATTTCTACAAGAAGCCAGATATTGTTGGTTTTTTTTTTCCAATCAAGTTGCTAAACAATAAATCTTTAAAGACTAAGGCCAGGATTACATGGTAAAAGTTTGATAAAAAAATCCTTTACAAAACTCGAAAAAAACAACAACCAATAAGCCTATGGGTTACATTTGGTCAAATGTTTTATAAAAGAAATTTCTAAACCTTTTATGGTGTAATAAACATTTGAAAATTCTGTTTTTGTCTCTTTTTTTTGATAATTTGATGCTCAGCATTGTTCAGCTGGAGTGCATCGATACTGTGCACCACTTGATACTGATTATGCTTTTCACCTTCAAGATGTAACATTCAAAATCTGAATCGTTCTGCTGTCATTACATAGCTGCCAACTTTTGAGAATGAGAATTAGGAAAGCTTTTCACATGGATTGAAATTCCAAACAAAAATAATTACGAAAGGGATTTTTGAAAAACAATGTGATTTTTAATTAACAAAAGTGAAATTGTGAGATTTTTCCCCTTTGCAAATCCTGTAATGCATTGCCGATTAATGATAAGTTGCAAATTATCACCAACCAGTAGGTTAAATTACTTATCACTGCTACTCCTAAATCAAACTTCATCAACAAAAAAATTTGCCACTGGGCCTGAAATGGGACATGCAGACTTAACCGAACATATGGTAAAAGCAGATACAAGTCACCTCACCAACTTTGTATGTCGAAAGGCTAAACTGACATTGGCTATTTCGCAAATTTTGTTGTTTCCCCCGGAAAATTAAATATTTTTTGTGATTTGACGCAATGACGACAATTACATCATTTGTGTGACATTTTGGGGATTCAATAAGAAAGTAGTCTTTTTTTTTTGGGTAAATTGTTTGGGAGTAACTTTTTTCCCTAAAATAGAGATTTTTTGCAATCATAGTTGAAATTCAGGAGATATAAGCATCTTTCGGGAGTTCAGGAGATGGCGTAGAAATTTGGGAGCCTCACAGAAAATCCAGGAGATTTGGCAGCTATGTCATTAAGAGTATGGGAAGTTCAGTTTGTAATACATTAATGAAGGTATATTTCCTTGATAGCATAAGAACGGTAGGCAAAATTTCAGAAACTGTTTCGTAACTGATGATAACTATTTCAATAATTGATAATCAGCAACATTCATATAGGGTAATAGTTAAGTTTCAATTTGTAGTGATTTTACAGATCCAGGATAGATTAATTGGATAATTCAAACTTTTTCCCAGTGACGTTAGACATCGAATTAACTGTGTTTTCCCCATATTGATTTTCAAGTGTATATGCTATATGGCTCATGTCCAAAGTCTGGGAACTTCAGCGAAATGGCAAACCAACTTTACATATTGGTCAGACTTCAGACTATCCATAACACACAAAAATTGCTCTTATAAGTACCAAACTTGTAAAAGAATGTTTTGTGTCACCAAATGGCTACAATAGAAAACGTCTATTAACGGAAGCACATGGCCATACCAAGAATAATAAGTTGCATATACATTTCACTGGTACAGGGAGATAACTCATAGGTAATAAAATCTGTCAAACTTGTGATTTAAATATATTTTTTCATAAATGCAATATTTATCATCATGTATCAAAGTTCCATACTTGGATTCCAGGATGGCATCAGATAATTAATGAAACAACTGCAAAAGCTGAAGACAATAAAAGTGTAGCTCACTTACAGTTAGCGAACTAGCAAGCTTAGTTCTCAGACATGATATTGTTTCTAAAGCTTTTTGGTATTCTTGCATCTTCTCATTGATCACAGGAGTATTTTCTTCTATTTCCTGCAGTAAAAATAACAGGTTTTACATATAACATTATGATAGATTCAGATGATCAAACATTAGTATTGATTTCGTAGGGATTCAGGAATATCACAATTCAGAAACTTTGAAATTGATCATTTTTTCTGATAATTCATTTTTCTTATCAACTAACATTTTCTTATTTTGATTTAAAATTAGTTTCTGCTCTTCTGTATTTCCTGTGTCAGTATAACCTGTGGGCTATCCAAAAAGAAGTTGTTGGTTTTGTTGTCCCAGAGGATTTAGTAATATTGAATAGTGCAATGATCTAAAGTCAAACTCAGATTTAATGAATGAGTTAAATTCCACATTTTCATTCCTTGAATCAAGGAAAACTGTTATACCAGGGCTGAGTAACAAATATAAGAAGAGGAACTTCTAAAAAAAATTCTTTAAATCAAAGTCTCTTATACCAGAGTACAACTTTTTTTCTAATTCAAAGCATGTCACTCTCAATTCAAAAATGAAATTCCATTTTCAATTATCCTTTATAACCTTACTCCAAAAACCAGTTTGTACTACTCTATTTGTTTTCAAATAGCAGAATAGTTTGACAAATCCAAGGCACCAGTTCCCTAATGGCAACTAAAAAATCGTATCTGCACTTGAAATTTTTTATATGCTATTACTGATTTGGCATCTGACCACAACATGAAATTTTTCAAATTTACATTAGCATGTTTGCTAACATAGAAGAGTCATCAAGCCCCATAAATGACAAGTAAATATAATTTTAGAGAATTTTCTCTCAACCAAAAAGGTGATAGGACTGGCTTTAAATAAATTTGTTTGGCACCTTTTACTTTTCACATTTTTCTTCTTATTTCACAAGCTCTGGATATGTATGTTTCTTGCACACATCCCATTTCACTGATTCTCACTTCCCTACCTAGAAAATTTTACAGGAACAAATAGCACAAATTCGCAAATGTGGGCTATACATTGGCGTAGGTCAGTGGTTCCAAACCTTTTTGACTTGCAAAGCCTCTTTAAGAATTATTTTCTTAGAGAGAGCCCCTTAGAACAGTTTTTTTATCAACACACTTAAATTTACTAATTAAATTTTTTTCTTTCCTGGAGCGAGTGGCAGCAGAGCAACTAGGAAGCCCACACTGAACCATAAGAGCTTTGCGAAGCACCAGTTGAAAGCCACTGGTGTAGGCTACATTTACCAAATTTTTAAATTTCAGCAAAAAATACAATGGTCTGGGCTATGCTCAGGAAACCTTTTTCACAAGGAAAATGTGTTAGCATGAAGTCAAAACTTGGTACAAATGAAATATCTTATTCAACTGCTTGTAAAAAGTGTGAAATTTGCAATGCTATTAACCAGCAAATCAAACATGGTTTTAAAAATGCTCATATTAGTGGTGCTCATGCTGATATCTGAACTGTGATTTTATTATGATCACAGAATTGCTAACTTTTGGAATCCAGAAATCCGGAGATTCTCCCGAACAGGGGTACCCCTTTCGGGGGAGGGGTAGGAAAGGGGAAGTTTAGTTAGGGGAGGTTTCTTAAAAAACCGGGGAGCGGGAAGAATGATGAAAAATCCGAGTCTCCCGCCTAAATCAGGAGAGTTGGCAGGTCTGTAATCATTTAACTACAGGTTATTTATCATTTATATAAGATAAAAAAAAACTGACACATACAGCAACCACTTGTTTTAACTGGTCACTCATCTTATGATTTTCCATCTTTAGTTGTTGAATCTCTTCTAATGCTTTCACATACTCTGAATACATTTGTGTAAGTGTCATGCCTGATCGCATCACTTTGCTTGTTGCTGCTGCAGTTGGAAATAGTGCTTCCAAGCTCTCTGGTGTGAAAACTACAAATGACAGTAAAATGAAAATAAACTTCAAATATTCATTAGAGTTTTAAGGCAAGCAATGATACATTGTACATTTATTGTTTCATCAAAGATATCTTGATGCATTTTGTCATGAAAAAGTTAAAAAAAAAAAAAGACACTTAGAACAGTTGTTACTTGTTAATAGTGTAATATAGAAATAGTTCCCCTCCCTTCCCCACTGTATATTTCAAGGCTGCATAACAAATGTGAATACCTTGATGTGCTCATGTCAAAACTCATTTTTAAACCTCAATTTTATGTTAAATATTTTCAGTTGCATTACCATCTCATATTAAATCTTACCAATCAATTCAACAGAAATTCATGGCATTTCACATACATATGGCGAGAACATTCAACACTGAAAACGCACCTTTGCCTTTACAAATGTCATTGGCATGCTTCAGTTCCTCCTTGAGATCAGAATTCTCCTTGTCAAGCTCCTCGATTTTTCTTTTTAGCTCAGTTTCAGTGACTTCAGCATTTCTTTCCAATTCATTCCTAGCTTCAGCTGACTCTTGCAATAACTTCTGAGCTTCTTCGAAGGCACCAACTAGTTCTTTAATGCGCTTCTGATTATCTTCACTCGCTTTCTATTTTGTTTTGGAAATAGAAAAAAATTACTTATAACGAAAGTCAATGATAATAAATTAGAGGGATATAAATAACACAAGTAATGTTTTTATCAGCAAATAACTCAAACTGTGCTATTTTTGCAAGAGAAAAAACAACTATACAACCATAAGAAATGAAATATTCATATTTAATTAATAAAATAGCATAGACTTGTACCTTATACAAATCAACAAGTTTCATGTGAGCATTTAGTTCTAGCTGGAAGTGTTCTTCCATCTGTCCTGATGTTACATTCAATGTTCTAATTTTCTCAGCTAAATTTTCGATTCGCTTATCTTTTTCAGCACATGAATCTTTGAATGATGCAACCTGTCCTTCAAGAAGGCTTACCTTTAAAATAAGCAGCAAATCCTTGTTTTCATTTGAATGTTTCATGATTATGTATAAATATTACTGACATAGAATTCAAAAATATAAATGCAGATCATATTTAGAAAAATATTCTGAACTAAGAAGCTGCGATTCATGTAGGAACTTAAAATTATATTCTTCAGAACTACAGGAAAAATTTGATATCAAAACAGATTTGACGAGAGACCCCCCCCCCCCACTGTTTTCTGACAACTGCAATGATGCAATAGCACAGTACTGCATATCATATGGCAAACTTGTTGGTATTTAATGTCAGTAAAGCAAGTACTACAGGAACATTTGGATTTGTTGCAGAAAAGCAAAGTACTTTCAACCCAGAATTTCTGCGTATTTCTGTATTCTGAAAAGCTGAAAGCCAAGCCTCTTTTACCATTAATAAGTAATTATCTAGCTTAAATGATCAGATTTGTTCTTTTTTTGGACATTGGAAAATGAAAATGAAAAGTTATAGTCTTCTGTCTTCCATATTGAATGGAGTGTGGGTTTATACTATCTCAAAAAATGTCATTTTAAGCTACCAAGACCTACTTGAAAAAACTGACAAATAGACCTTATAAACTTTTGCCTGCCTTCCTTCCACATATGACATCCACTAGTTATGCATTGTTATGTTCAAAAAAAAAAGTTCCATCCCACCACAAGTCCAGAATGTATTCAAACTGATGACAGCTATAAAAGCATATGTATGTCACAGCTTGACAAATTGTAAAAAAGAAAAAGCGACACCCGAAATTTTTTTTTAAAACTTTTAAAGAAACTAACGGCCCCCTTCATGTTGGTGAATAAGCTGATTATATAACTGAAAATTTTTTATTTTCCTCAGACTCCTATTCAGAAACCACACATAGAAAATTTTAGGAGACGGTACCAATTTTTTAATCCCCATGGCAAAATGGGATTTATCAAGCTTTGACTTACATGTTCATTCAGCATTTTGATAAAGAATTTTTAACAAGATGAAAAGAAAAATAATTTATTTATTTTTATAAACAGTTTCTTACTTCATCAGTGCGCAGCTCAAGTTTTGATTGCAGCTCAAGAACCATGGAAGACTTTTCTTTCTTCATAACATGGATCTCTCTATTTTTCTGGGCAAGCTCGTCAATCAAATCTGAAACCTGCTGCTCTAATAATGATTTCTCTTGTTCCACTCTGTGAAGCTGATGCTAGATGGACAATATGACAGAAAAAATGTAGGTGAGCAAGACCTGCATCACATTTTTCTATAAAAGACAACCCGAAAACATCTGACAACAGTAACAAATGAATTTAAGTCAAATAAGTCAACTTAAATTATGTAGTCAAACTTTCCTGAATCCAAGACCATGTTTTATATTTGATAGAATGCATTTCTAATACTGGGGTCAAAGAATCTTAAAAATGTAACACCTGAACCTGTTGCAAAATTATTCAAGAGCCACAAATAAATTGTAAAAAAAAATTAGATCAAACTTGATCTCAGTACATGGTACCTCACAATCAGTGAAATTTTTTACCGCCTAAAGTAAATGTTTTTTAAAATAATCACAGTAAAATTTTTATTGCATAGAGTAGGCATTTCATTATAACAATTTTTTTCTACAATTTTAGAATCAAAATTGAAAAAGATAAATTATTCTGAGCAGAGCTGCACAAACTATGATTTTTTTTTTAATTTAAATATCACAAATAAAACATTGACATTTAAATTTCTGAACAGGCTTGAAGAGTGAATGTGATTAAACTAATATTATAACTGAATTATTTATAACAATTATTTATTTAACATTATTACTTAATAAATTAACACAAAAATAAATTTTTAAATGAAAAAAAAATGTTTTGAAAATTATCCAAAAATTGTTCCCAATGGTTTTAATGAAAGTGAGCATGGGAGGAGAGAGAGAGAATTTTATTTTTCAGATAGTTTAAGTGTGTCTGGTTTGCGACTTCATAATTTAAAACATGATTCCAAATTGGCATCAGTAACTGGACATCTCAATTGATATAAAATTAAAAAAAAATTGAATTCTAAAAAACATGACTGCTCATAAAAATACACAATGGAACTTTAATATAATGTTACTCTACGGACCAAGAAAAAATATTGGTGCAGAGAGTTTATTGTTATATCATATTTGATTTTTTTTTTATTTCTCCAGCCCTTATGTCGCTCGCAAAATACTTAGAACAGAAAATGGAATTTTTTTCAACTCATTATACAAGTTCAAAGAAGATCATTAAAAATCATTTTGAGTGTGACTTTCAAGGGTACAGTTCATAAGTATTTCTGTAAGTAACTACGATATAGTTTTCTATTTCAAACATGGTGAAGATGAAGATCACAGATTAAACATATTTTTCATTGTCATTTATACTTGAGTTTAGTTCTATTTTAATACATAAATCATCATTTATGTTTCAAAGTCCACATTTCACAATATTACTTTTGAGTAAATTTCAATTAGTTTTGATAAAAAAAGTATGCACATCCACTCTAATATAAGAGTCCCAATTTCAGACTCATCACTTGTAAACAAAATCATTCATTAGTCAACTTACTTGCAATGAGGATTCGTGCATTTTAGCTTCTTCAGCAGTAGTCATAAAAGTACATTTTTCATCAATAGCTGCTCTTGTTTCTTCTTGTAGACGTTTAAGCTCAACTGAAAATGAAAAATGTGATAAGCGTACATGATTTTATGTTTACAGTGAAAACCCTAAATGCAGATTTACAAAAAAACAGCAAAAGGTACCTGTGATATTAGTTATGGTGTTGAAAAATTATGCCATATTTATAATTAAACAGATTAATTGAAAAACTCATGATTCTACACAATATTAACTCAGTTATGCTTGGACAAGCATTAATTTTCCCATACAATACTTATGAAAAATCCAAGGGAAATTCCTTTTTCATACATAATTATATTAGAAAACTGCAAAACATATATTGATAATACAATAGAAAATTAATTAAATTACCTAACTAATTTAATTAATTAAATAATTAATTAATTAAATTACCATTCAATTTATCTATCTCATCTCGTCTTTTCTCTAATTGGTCTCCCAACAGCTTTTTCTCATCTTGAATCAATTCATTATTACGTTTGAATGATTGCTGAAAATATTCAAAGTTAAAAGAAAATTTGAAAATTTAAACAAACCCAAAAAAGATATGTTTCCACTTTTTTAACAGAATTCAAGAAAGTTAGATTCAATGTAGAAGATATACACTGATTATATACTAAAAAAAGAACTGAATTTGTTGGTGCACATTATATATATACAGTCGAATCCCGTTATAACGAACTCCAAGAGACCGGAGAAATCACTTTGTTAAAACGAAATTTCATTATAAAGGAATTCCAGGTTTTTGCATTGTTCCTATGTAAACTTATCCGGTGAATTAGGAAAGTGTTAGTTAAAACGAGATTTTTGCTATATCGGTATTCGTAAAAACGGGATTCGACTGTATATATAAATATGGAATGATGCCCAAATACGAATAAAAGGATCAGCATATTTTTTAAAGGAATGTGATCAACAACCCCTTAAAATTTCATTAGAGGTGAGCACGAAAAAGCTATGCAGTAGGTACTCGAGCTTACCTTTAATAGAGCTTCACCCAACAAAATCAGATTGATCATTTCCATGACCAAAACTACTCAAGAAAGAAATATCCTCAGGAGTCCCTCCAGACATTCTTCATGGTCTTATTTTTGTGAAAATTACACATAATTTTGTGAAAAGTAAGTATTTTTGTGGTAAGAAAAACAATCTAATTTTGTACCAAAAAAAATAAAGTTTAAAGTTTATGGTTTCTTCTATTTTGTAAAGGGTCTGTTTTTCAGGTTCAGAATTTTCGAACAGTCTGGAAAACAGACCAGAATTTTAGTTAGACTCCCCATTCAAAATCATCTTTTCAAATGTTTTGGTTTTTTTTTCTCCTCCATCCCAGAACTTTTCCCTGAATTTTGTATATTTGTATATATCTACAACTTCTGTCACATATTTTACATTTTCAAGAACCATTTTTCATTTCACTCAAATAAACAAAATTGGAAGGTGTGGGATTATATATACCAGAAATTTTGCAGTAGTTTCTCTCCCCCCCCCCCCCCAATATTTTATAATTTTGCGTTGTCTTAGCTGAAATAGATCTCACCAAAAGGTAAAAACTTTTCATTAGATTTGTAAAAATAACTGACAATATGGTAATATTATGCAGGTGCAGAGCAATCCAAACGTATAAAAAACAGTAAAATAACTCACCAATTCTACAGATGTCGTTCCATGTGACTTTTGCAGCTCCCTTAATTCATTTTGCACAGCAGACAAACTAGTTTCTGAAATTGAGAATTTTAAAAAAAATCATATTTCCAAATGACTCGTGTAACAATCATTCAACCGTCTTTGTAACACTTTGCTTTGCAGAGAAGAAAGAGGAGCCGATTCGAAACAGCTTTATTTTTCTTTCTAAGGTTTTCATAGGGAACAAATTAGTGCACCAACTGCTTTTTTTTGTAGACTTTCTGGGGTAGTAACAATGAGTTATTTCTATAACCCTGCAGTTATTTCTATATTTTCATCTCTCTATATTATAAGTGGAAACTCAGTAAGGAAATAGTTAAATGAGCAATAGCTGGGTCTTGATTGCAGGAAATCTTCAGGCCTGGTTTACACTGGACCACTCACAAAAGCAGAATGTTTTGCATTGTTCTGCAATGAGCCCTTGGATGAGTGGAAATGTTCTGCGGTAAAAATCCCCATAATAGTGTTTTGTAAACCTTTTCTTAAAACTCTTCCAGATTGTTCTGCGATGCATGTCAGATTTTGGCATATTTCGCTTTGGGGTTGGACCAATACAATAATATTGATGGTGATTAGTTAAAAACCTGAATTTCTGGTTTTTTTTTTCATCCAATTCATGTCAATATCATGCATAGTATTATTGTAATAGCAGTCTAGTGTGAACCTAGCCTTAAATATTAATTTGAAATATAGATGGCAGCACTAAAAATTCACACACAACACTATATAGGCTATGCACTAAATTTGATATTTCCGCCTGTGACGAGATCTTTCATTATCTTCCTCACCCTTCACAAATCTAAAACGTACTTATAATCCCTATCAGAGTCGTATTGGACATTAATCACTTAACAGTTTTGTCCGAACACCATTCAGGTGCTGCAAAAGGGTATTTTTCTGATTTGCCCATATGCCGCTCGGGCAACATATTTTTCTACGCCAATCCTCTGATTTGCCCAGCTTTTTCTTTTTTATTACAAAAAAATATTCTTTCACCTTTTTGATATATCACTGTGGAATGCTTTTGTTTAGTACCAGAAGCATGGAGGAAAATACTCTCATTTGAATTTCAGACTTGACTTAGTTTATCACCTGATCAAAAGGCATGGAACAGTGGATGAGAAAACCGGACGACCAGGAATTTTGCAGAATCCCTTATGATTAACCAAAAGACATTTTTGGAGTCAATTTCTCCCACCGAAAAGAAACTGAGACCGATGAGACAGTTTTTTATGTGTTGCTCAAAAGAAATTATAGCAGAAAAAAGAGTGAGAAAAGAAACCAGATATTTTTGTTCCGATTGTGATTCAGGACTTGGTTCATCTGCATGTTTTAAAATTTACCATACAAAAGAGTTTTGAAATGAAATAAAAATGTAAATATTAAAAAAATGCATGCTCTTTTCTGACATCCATTTCTATAAAATGTTCTTCCCAGTTCAGCTAGTGTTCGGAAAAAAGCCAACTTTAGTAAAAATGCCATTTTTTTTTTCACCATGGTATACAGTATATTAAATAAAACGTGTCATACCTAACTCTGAGATTTGAGTCTTCAAATTCAAGCAACTTTCTGCGCTGCTTTTCTGTTCCGCATGGCTTTCTGATATCTCTTTTTCAAACTGGAACTGCTGCCTCTCTATGGAACGATACAAGAATAAAAATATCATTGAACAGATATATGCCTATTGTATATTTTTTTATTCAATAAAATAACTTACATAAAATCAATGCTTCACAAGTGAAAATACAACAATAAAACCACTTGACGTGTTCTTAAATCCTGATATTGTATTAACAACTAAAACGACTTTGCCCCAATATATTCATTACATATTTTCTTATTTACATGCCAGCCGAGAAGAGAAAAATCATGGTGGTGAACAAAAAAAAACTTTCCACTCCTGTTTTGGCATCGTATCTAAGGGTTGACACAAACGTTTTACAGTGTGTTATGGGAACCATTTTTTTTACACGAACTTAATTTTCCTTTAGCGAGGCTATAGTCTATTTCAGGGTTCATTGATACCATGGTATATATATCGCGATGTATATCAGATATATATTTTCAGAATATCATGATATCTGATATTTTCAGTCAAAAATACATATTAAATGTATAATTGTATGATATTTTAATGATTTAAATATCAATGAATTTACACATGAATTCTTTGAATTTTGCAATCAGAAACTGGTTTATCAGTAAATATAGATTTGTTTAAAATAGATGTATTCAGTCTGGAATGGTTTGATATTTTCAGTCGAGAAAGGTTTGATATTTTGTCTCACATTTGCATTTGAGAATGCATTGATATTTTCATTTGATAATGGTTTCATATTTTGTCTCATATTTTCATTTGAGACTGGTTTGATATTTGAATTTAAAATAAACAGCAACACGGTGCTGATGTGTCAGTCGTTCCGCAAACTGTTGTCAATTGCCACAAGAAACCTGAGAAGTCTACTCTCACAACCACCAACGTTTCCCCTATCGTAACTTATGGTACCTAACTTCTAACATTGAATTTCAACCTGCAAAGGATATTTGCTTGGCCATTCATCATAGCCGACGTAACTTGACCAATCATTGATGTAGATTTTCCATCGCCTTTCAACCTGTTAGTTGATAGCAAACATCATCTCCTCATAGATGGAATAACCCTGCTCTATATCTGCAACTTTTATACAGTATGAATTTTGTTGTCAAGTTTTTGATTGCACCAAAGCAGTGATGTACCATCAACATCATGCCCTCTATAGCACATTTTTAAATATTATATTCGGCATGGTACTCATATTGTGTTTTGCTGGTAACACACAATAAAAAATAGTCACCAAGCAGCGAGATACTGTATGTTGGGAATTTACCTGGTTAAGTAGTAGTGATGGTAGCAATGCATTTCTGCTATACCTTCATGTCATGAAAGATTCTGACAAAGACTAATTATATAATCTGCGACAGACCATGAACAACCTTTGGCACAGTAGCCGAAGTGAGAATTTTATTGGCCTAGACTAGCCCGAACCTATAAATTAGTGGTTCGCAAAGTGTGCGTCCATAATATGATCTTTTTGGCAATATATTGGAGATTTTTTTTGGCAAGAAAGACATCCAAAAGTATGACGGCATCTCAATCTTGACAACTTCTTCCCATGTTTTTGGTTGGTTTTCTTGCCAAAGGAAAAATAATCACGAAAAAGGAATTATATCAGAGGTTCTCGAACTCTTTCCACTCGCAGTGCCCCTCATCCTAATTAATGCTCATCCACAGCTCCTCAGAGAAGCTTAACAAAGAATCTCTCCAAAAAACCTTTGTCATTCCGTCTTCCCTGATAAAGGTTGGCGGTGCACCAAGGTGCCACGCCGTACAGTTGAGAACCCCTGGATACCTGTTCCTAAATCAGAAAAATCAAATCAAATTTTCTCACTGTTAATGACTAGTTAGAATTTATAACATGATTAACATATGATTAAAACAATAACAAGTGTATAGTTAAGTTACATAGTTAAGCAGAAGTAGTATTAGAAGTAATCACATTTGTCTCGCAACAATATATGTGCTTCGGGTGGGGTGTGATGCACACACGTTGATATATACATTAGTCTGGAGTGTTGCCAGATTGCAATACATATCAGTGAAAGAAAGACTTGCTTCTTGGCTAAAATGTGCTGCTGAAATGGTTTCAAACAGCCAACGACACAAAGAATTTAATTGGCACAGATTGATTTTTTGGAGTTTTTTTTTCATATTTCAGGTTACTGTGTTCATTTACAGGGTTTTTTAAGGCTGAACAAGTTTTCTTTTTTGCAAGCATCTGAAATATCTATGATGTTGAAGTTGTTTGGCAAACAAAAGAAATTCTGAGTTGCCAGGGGACAAAAAGAATGGTCTTAACCCCACAAAGCAAAATATGTCGAAAATGCAACATACGTCAAAGAAAAAGTAGTGCTACTTCAGAACAATCTCAAGGAATTTCAAGAAAAAGTGCGGAAAACAATTACAGGGATTTTTACCATAGCACATTTCCAGTCAGCAGAGGGCTCATTGCAGGACAATGCAAAACATTCTGCTTTGGGGGTCTTAACCAAGAAAATAATTGGGATATAACATACCGTGAAAGAAAAACCTAAGAAAAATGTAGTCAAAAACAGTCTTTTTTTTGTGTAACATTCATTGCATGCAGTGTTAACTTGACGTTTTCTTTTAATAAAAAAACGCCTTTATAAAAATTACCTAAATTTTTTTAATAAACGAGAAATTATGTGCCATAAGTATTTACATTTCTCATTAACAGATGGCACTTAGAATTTTTTTCAACTTTAGTGATACCTGTCAGTAGTAGATGTAACTAATGTGACAATGAAATTTTTGAAATTTAAACTCCTGTGCAAAACTATCACCTATGATTTTCGAATCATTGGATTTTTACTTGTTTTTGTGACTTTGTGATCACTTTATGGATGGCAGAGATAGACGAGTAATTGTTGTACATCAACTCCCTCACTGTTGAAAAGGTATGCTAATTCAAGTGTATTATTGATTGATGACGTGTATATAAAATTTATAATACCAGTGGGTTTTTTGTTTTCAATAAACTTTAAAAATTATTAACACTTCCAAAAATGTCTGTATGTTGTATATCAGAGGTCATCAACCTTTTTGTCTTGTCACGAGCACTACCTGTATCCATCATCAAAAGAAGAGCACTCTTACGGGAAGTTTGACATATGAATGCATGAAATCAGGATCAATTTCAATCCTTAAATGCAATTTGTACAAAGTTTTTAATTTTAACTTTTTAACGAAATCGGAAACAAGTATTGAGAACTCTGGATGTTCCAAGGAGCACCGTGGTGCTTGTGAGCAACGAGTTGAAGATGCCTGTTTTCTAATAAATCCTTCAAAACTTTTCAGATATCAATCAAAGACTATATCCATGCTCAGGACCGCAACTAGGAGAAGCAGGCAGGTCTGTTGTCTTGGACCAGAAGGGGGGGGGGTGGCAAATTCATCCTTTAACTGCTTCTTGTACATGCATATATGCTACTCTTATGCAAGCCAATTTTAGGACCTTGCTTATGACACACACATCTCGAATCACCTAGGGCAAGGGTTCTCAAACAGCGTGCCATGGAGTGGCGGCCCGACAAAGGTTTTTAGAAACGGTTCTTTGTCAAACTGCTCTGAGTAGCAGTGGATAAGCGTTGATTAGGGTGAGGGGTGGAAAAAGTTTGAGAACCCTCTGACTTTAGAGGGCATGTTATAACCAAACTCGACTCTTACTTCACCATTCAACCACATGAATTTTATTCCCCCCCCCCCCATATCGCCATATGATTTTCAAGGCGAGGTAACATGATTGATTACCATTCAAATTTCAATTCATGAATGAGAATCGACAAACTTGTAAACAACCATCAAGAGATTTTCAACCATTCACAGATGCCTCACCATTGACAGCCACAAGCTCGGCATTTTCATTCTTGAGTTCGTCGACCAAATGGTCCTGTTGTTGTAGATGATCGTCCAATTTACTTCTCAAATCCTCTGGCACCAGCTCCAGCTCGGCCTCTGTGATGACAGCTTGGAGCTTGACCCACATCTTGCGCTTTGTTTACTGTTTATGGAGTTCTCTCAGTGAAACAACGCAATGACATTCACTTCTTATTTTAAAACAAGACGAATTTCATTTTTGCGATACTGTGTGAATATCTTCAAACCGACCGGAGAAAAATATAAGTTGCTTTCCGAGGAATGTTTATAGTTGATTGCTCTTTTATCCCGCCCGTACTCTTAAACCAGCTTTGATCCCACCTATTGCACACAGATACCTAGCGGTCAAATTTGTAGGCTTTAACGAGATGGCAGAAAAACAAATCAATCCAAACGACTTTAACATAACTTGACCATATTCATGAACGAAAACTCAATCATTTCAAAAATGGGGGCCAAAGGTAAGCTGCAGGAAATCGCTTAAAAATTGCCGAAGACTAAGCTGACCATATTTCCTCGAGAGAAATACGGAAAATTGGGATTCCAAATACGGTAAAATACGAGACATCGCCAACTATCGCCAAAAATGACGCCGAAACCAAAGTTGAAAAATATTGTTGAAATTACGGGGAAAAAAATCACAATGGCGCCGGAAATGAACCACTACTGAAAATTGCAGTGAATTAAAATGAATTCCACGAAAAAAAACGTTCACCGAGACAAATGTGGGAGATTAATATTCTCATTTATAGTTATTTATTATATAAAATAATTTATGAGGAAAAATAATGTCAATCTTCGATTTCAATAAAAAATAAAAATTCAAGTAGGTTTCGTGTAAAAACGGGAAAAACTGGGACACTTTCGCCAAAAAGTCGAGACAACCAAAAAAACAGAAAATACCGGGGCTGTCCCGGGAAATACGGGACGTACGGCCACCCTACGAAAGGGGATAAATAAAGCACCACTGCAAATTGTGGAATAAAATGATTTTGCGAAATAAAATGTTGAAAAACATGGGCGGAAGTACAGGGAAGCATGGGAGAGGGGGGGATGGGGAGACAACGTCAAAGGCAGAGCCGACTGATTAATGTATAGGTGTATATATGTATTGACATTATCATCATTATCATCATGCCCCCCACTTTATGACAAAAAAATGTGATGATGTGTATCAGTGTTTCCCAAAGTGGACAATATCACCAGCTGGGGAGCGATGAAATTGTCCGGGGGGGGGGGATGGAAGCTGCGGGTATAGCATAGGATCCTATGAGTGCGATTGAGTTGGGGGCGATGAGAGAAAAAAAATTCTGAAGAAGGGGGCGATGAAAGAATTGTTTATAAAACTATGAAGCATAAGATGACGAGATGAATATTTTCATTTATACAGTCCACGCAGCCTAGAGTAGGCTACATGATAACAATAAACATGATCCGCATTTCCTGTAGTAGGGTCTCTAGTCTGGGATCTATTGCGGCCTCCCAGATCAGACTTTCACGAGCCCCTTTTATGATGAATTTATAGCGTGAAGAGACAAAAAATAATGATAATCGTCCCGGGCCCCAGAACTGGAGAGCAGAACTGGAAACAGGGAGCAACAGGACTACACCAGTACATATATTCACACTTCACTTAGAATTTGTGATACAGATGGCAGCTGTAAAAATTCACACACAACACTATATACGCACTCAGACTGTTAGGTAGGACACACACACTCACACTTCCAGCACAACTCAATCGGTAGTAAATTGTCCATAGCGATAGACCGGAGTTGTCTTCGGTTTGAAAGAAAGGAATTGCGGTGACTACACTTAACGTTTGGCTGAACAGGACGTATTGCTAACGGATATTGGTAACGGAACTCTGTTTTTCTCCTTCACATGATTGCAAAATTTTTAATCCATCCATCCATTTTTTTTTTCTCTATTCTAAAATGGAACTTTGTTTCCTTTGAGCTTAGATGCGTTTTTTATTTTTTATTCAACCATTGTAAGGCGTTAGAATGAAATTGTCTAATGTGCAGTATGTGAAAAATCACGATTTCTTTTTTTGTAACAATACGTTTGACAGATTCCTTGAGAAAGTCACTTATGGAAAAAAATTTAAATCTTGTCAACTGAAAGAACTAAAGGAAAATTTTTTTTGTCATGCATTTGCCTTCACTATAGTGAGTCCACTGCAAACGCACCTCCACACGCAAATGAGCAAGCATTTTTTTACATGTTAATTGGTTGAGATTTTTCCCCATTAGCCTTTCTATTTGCCCCACCCGTGAAGACAAAAAATGGCCACTGTTGGGAGAAAACCATTTTCTTGTTTTCCTGAAGCAGCTCCAACTTCAAACCCTACCAATATGAAGGAAGTGAAAAAAAAAACTCACAAAAAGATTTTGCCATTTGCGAGGCCGATTTTTTATGACTGGGTCTTTTTTAAGAAGAAAAAGGAAAGTTCGTCTGAGAAAAGATAAGTTTTCCAGGGACCGACTTCTCGGGAATAGGTCTTTTGCTCTCATAAAAAGTCAGACAAAGAACAGATGGAGGATTGCCAAGGCGAGGGATATGACCATTGATTGATTTCTTTTATGCTCATTAAAGTGAAAACGATTTAGTTATATAACCCTCGGAGTAGAAAGGATCTAAAGTTGTTACCGGATTGTCATCAGATGCCGGGGCTAAAATATTCTATTTTAGAGCAATATACAAGGGCATAGCGAGAGGGGGGGGAGACTTGGGGGTCTGGTCACCCCCCCCCCCCGCCCACCCCGAAAACACGTCAACGTGACGTAAACACGTCAGGGGTCCGACAGACCCCTGGGACAAGTGATTTTTCTGATGCCCCCTCCCCCCCTTGCGTGGAAATACATGCCTTCCAATTTGCATAAATTGTTCCCGAAAAATGATGCAGATCTGATTGAGGCTCCTATGCGTTAAGATTTCACTGAATTACGTCATTCCGTTCAGGACTGACCCATGACATTTTGAAACTCTATCAATGCATAGATATGAAATATAAAAGTATGAGTCCTGCGATTTATTCACAAATATAACCACAGAGAAATAAGATTTTGCTAGACTATTTGTTTCCACGGAAACCCCAGCCAGAACATTTAGATGGCCTCTTCCTCACTATTCCCCAGAAAATTTATTGTAATTATTTTATTTATTTTATTTTTTGCAAAAGTGTAAGACCGATCAACCAGGTCTTGGAAGGCTGCCGCTGTCAGGTCATATGGACATAGTGATGTGTCCGCATCGTAAGAACCCATGTGCGATTCTTGTAGGTAGCACAGTAGTCGGTTGAACATGATTTTCTGTGGCTTTCCAGCCTTGTGAGGCACGAATGCGAAGTGGTCTCTTATTTGCAAAGAAAATCCACACAAAAGCAGTCATACTCTTCTACACTCTGCTTACAAAACACAAAAAATCTAAGCATCTCGCACTTTCACTTCGAATTAGAAATGCATATGGCAGCATTTCGAACACGAAACACGTATGTCTTTGATACCATTAATACGCTAAGACAGAGCCGTGTCGATTTTTGCGAGGGAAAGCAAACAAGATTTTGCCACTCCCCCCCTGTAAAATTCGGTTACTTTATAACGGCGTTTTTGTTTTCTCTGAAAGATTGCTGCCCGTAGCAGTTGTCCTCCTTTGAACCCCCTCCAGTTCCGGCCTTGGGTGAAGCCCACAAATATACACATACGACAATTACTAGTATGCACTGATGATACGAATAATACTCATGATCCCGAGAGGAATGTTGAGTTTTGTAGTGGTGGCTTTTAAAGCCAGAGGGCTACCGCTGGTAGAGGAGCAAACCGAAAACGAATCACAGGCTACCGCAAGTGGAGGAGGGCCATGCATGCATGCATGCAACACTGGCGTACGAAAGGGAGGATGGATGAACCCCGAATCCCTTTGAACCGAAATTTTGATTGAGAGACCCTCTCCCCGGAAGAGAAAAAAATTATGCCCTCCTCCAACTTCAGAACATCCTGTAAGCTTATGACATGCTATATTCGATACTGTAGACTCTACAATGTAGAGGATCAAATAAAATTTTTCGCACCAGAACGCAAAGTGCCTAACTCTTAAATGTTCAATTTTTTTTCGAGCTGATAATTTTTTTCATAGCTGATGACACGTATAGAAAATCTGAAAAATCAGGGGCGTAGCCAGAAATTTCGTTCGGGGGGGGGGGACCACTTTCATTTCGGGGGGGGACCAAAGTGACAGAACAATGGATTTGGCCATCTTTTTCCCTTTTTTCGGTCATTTTCTCACATTTCGGGGGGGGGGGGGACCAGACCCCCCAAGTCCCCCCCCCCCTGGCTACGCCCTTGTGAAAAATCTATCTCGAATTGTACTGCAGCCTCAAAAATCGACCATAAAATAAATGTATTAAAATAATATTACATTCGAAATATATAACTGCCTTCATGATTTAAACTATAGTAAGAAAAAAATCGGGATGCGAACTTCAAATTAAAAAGAAAAGGAAAGAGAAATGCAAACAAAACATTTCAAAAAATTAGTGAAATCACAGCTATACATGCTTTGTAACAAAGAGTTGTCATTACCTGGAACATTTACAAGGGAATTCAAAATATGAAATGGGAAGGAAATGACCTCAGCTTATGTGCAAAGTCGATTCTGAATTTTCATCTTTAAACTGGCAGCAGTAATGAGCGTCTAATAGACCATTTACATATATGCGAAGCTACGCATCTAAGGGTTAAACCTGGTCCGGAATATATTCGTGAATTGTTGGAGGGTCTCATGTATTGGGAGAGGGGGGGGGTGTCTCAAGCCCCTAGGTTTTTTTAGCAATACATTGTATGGCATGGGGTTTTGCTTTCCTTCACAGTAGCCTCGTATATTTGATTTATATATATATATATATATATCATCGGAAATATGAAAAGAGAGAGGGTTCTTTGTATTTTTTGAAAATAAATTTGGAGGACTTTCCTTGGTAATAAAAAACAGTTGAATTGCAAAAAACTAAATGTGTCATTCAGCAGTTAGGCGTGAATCTCTCTTCGAATGAAGTCAAGGTTTTGACAATTTTTTTACATTAAAAAAAAAAAAACTTTTTGTTTATTTTTTTATTTTTTTGTTTGACGTGATAATGGTTTGATCGAGAACACAATTACAGTCAGTTATTGTTTCAGACACATCCTTTTCTCTTTAAACATCTTTTCGCTTCCCTTCCTGTCCATACACGCTTCGTAACACCAAGGTCAAGTTGATTCATGAACGTAGTCCCAACGAATGGACGCATTTCACTAAATTACAATGGTGTTTCATTCTTCCTTACCTGCACAGGGAAATTGAAATTAGTTTCACAAATTAAATTTCATTCATGTGGTCCGATATTTGAAGTTGTACGTATATAATTTAACAAATAAAAACCCCTAAGGCAACAAAAAATTTCAAATAAACTCTGGTACAACTCTAAAGTGCCATGATATGTAAAGTGGAAAATCATTGTCCTACACCCTATTATACGACTCACAATAAAATTTCACACCAAAAAAATCCATCATGACATTTTACGCTGTCATGGAACATTTTGGAAAAATATTGATTTAGCATAAATTTATTTTTAATAATTATTTTTCATGTCTTTTACAGCAATTATTACTTTCAAAATTTGAGTAATGTGTCCATTTTTATGCAAAGTATAGTCATAAAATAGTATAAGTCAACGCTTTAATTGCAAAAACTAAAACATTCCTTTATTACACAGTATATTTTGGGGGGAAATTCGATCTTGAATATTTTTTGTCGTATGATTTAACGTAAACCATTTGGTTGCATTTCATGCAAAAAAATAAAATTTAATTTACATAGTACGGACAATATATCATCTGCAAAAAAAGGCATAATATTTGAAACTTCTCTTTTCAACTGAATGACTGTCAACTGAAAATTTGGGACATTCGTGATTCTCATAAGCAATTTAAAAACGTTGCCGAACTTTCGCCGTTATTTATTGTAAGTGACCTTATAACAATAATGACCACGCGTTTTTCCCCATTATTTTCATCATTTTTTAGGGGATCTATTCAATCTCGCTTCAAGACGAGTTACGAATCAGAAATACTAAAAGATACGAGTATTCATTTCCACCCTCGTCACATAATCCGGAAGTACATTTCTTTTACCTCTTTCAAAATATAAACCGAGAAAAAGAAAAGAAAGAATGAGATTTAGATAGCTAGTAAAGGTGTAGATGCTTACACTGGTCAGTTGTCTGGTCACTTTTGTTTTCTAACCTCGAGGTTTGCTGGTGACCTACTCACAGACACCAGCATTAAGCTTCGTGCAGTCTTTCCGTTAACTCCTCATCATCAGTAGGAGAGAAAAGAAAGAAAAAGAAGAAAAAAAAGTTGATCGTCTCTCCTCTCAGCACTGGAAAGCGGCTATGTCAGCTTAATCTCTTAAAAACATCAAGGTATTATCTTCTTTTGGATACACGTACCTCCATATACCTGGTGAGTAAATTTTTAAGTTTTTATATACTTGAATGTGATAACTAGAGCCTGGATTGTATGAACTAAAAAAATGGCAAAATATGCTCTAAATATATGCAAATGTGCTCTAAAAAATGCAAATGGGCTTTAAATATGAAGAATAAAAAAGTTGAAAATGTTGAAATATGCATTAAAAAATCCAAGATATGCATAAAAACCCCAAAATATACATTAAAAATGTCTTGGAAAAGTAGAAAATTCCGAAACATACACCAAAAAAAAAGAGAAAATATACATTACTATTTCCAAAAAACATTTAACACTTTTGACATGTCTGTAAGGCTGATATTGCACTATAAAAGTTAGATAAAAGTTATTTTATAGAACTTGAAAAAATGCAACCAGTAAGCATATTGGTTATATTAGAGCGAATATAACTACTAGTCTTGTTGGTTGTTTTTTCTCAAGTTTTGTAAAAGATCTTTCATCAAACTTTTATAGTGTAAATTCCCCGCCTTTCAATAAAACGGTTGATATTTGGCAAGTACAGCATTAAAAACATCTCTATTAATTCACTAAATCACGCCTATGGAAAAAAAGCCGATGAATATTATGAGCAATATTTATTTGACAGTTTAAAAAAAAAGTGATTGGGCTTAAATAAACCTTCAAAAAAAATTTACTTATTCTGAAAATTCTTTGATTCTATGCATTTATATGCATTAATGTTAAGAAAGGCCAAAATAAGTATGTAAGAGGCCATATAATCCAGGCTCTAGTTGATAACACTTAAAATTATCAGAATTTCATTAATTTAAAATATATCATTTTTATTCACGAACTAAGTTATTTTACAATACTTCATTCCACTTTTTGTTTACAAAATTTATAAAGTATATCTCCGTTTCTATCATTACAACTTAAACCTGAAGACTTTAAATTCAACTTAACCTCAGAACAACTCTTAAACCTCAGAAAAACTAAACCAGTTGATCAGTATTAAGTCATTCTCTATAAACAACTTAATTAACATTTCTTATCAGATTGAATTTCCTTTTTAGTGTTTCTGGTATTCCCAAATGGTGTTCTGTTGATTTTATCGAGTTCTCCAATATTTTTTTTTAATAAAAATTACTTAAAAATATTATATCAGATTGATTTCTAATCGGTGTTTCGTGGCATTTAGGGGTGCCCCTACACCACATCGACATCAGATAAAGAAGGATACCGCGAGTTACGGTATTTCAAGTTCTAATCACATTCTCTAGGTGTCACGAACGTAAAGAGTTTTAGAATTTCACATACATATCTTTCAAATTAGAAAACAAAGTTTATAAATATACAGTAGACACTCGTTTTCACGAACCCGTGAGGACTTGATAATTAGTTCGTAAAAGGGAGAGACTATGAAAAAAAAATACGGGAAATAAAAAAATTAGTTGGTCATTCACATTTCATTGGCAAATTCCATGAAAATCACTTATTTCCGTTTGCTTCACATCAACATTTTGATAAATATGATTCCATGTAATTGCTGTAGAATAACATATCACGTGAATCTCGCTTCTCTGAAATATTTTCTGAATGGTGGAACGTCGCTGGAACCACTTACAGTATAAACGATCTTTTGTTGATCTTTGATTAGAGGACTCAATGTAATTTTTTGAATCCCGTACTTTTTGGTAATTTCTGTCTTTGTAAGAGAGTTCAAGCATATAAATTTCTTTCGAAATATTTTTTTTTCATCCACTGTCGAGTACGATATTTTTCGTTTTGTTGACATTGTGAAGAGGAAAGTAGACTAACAGCATTTGACTGAATCAGAGTTTGATCCAATGCCGTCTTAACGCAGGGGCCCACCGGAGCACGGCCCGGGGCCTCAAGTGAAGAGGGGCCTCAGAGAAATGAGTAGTTGAAGTCTTCGAGAATTTTACAGGTAGGACCTCAGAAGAATCACTTGGCCCGGGGCCCATAATGTTCTTAAGACGGCTCTGGTTCGATCGACTTAGAAATGGCTTATATACCTTATGTATTACACCATTTCTTAAACTACCAGTTTATACAATCATAAGGCACATAGAGTATATTTAAGTTGTGAACTTATCTCCAATTTTCTTGGTCAACAATCGAACCCGCCTTCCTGGAGCGTGTTCACAAACACAAAACACCTGTGTATTGATTATGAACACTTCTACCTCCCACTCTTGCTCTATATTTCAGTGTTTCTTAAGTAGGCAATATTGAAATGGTTACGAAGGGGGGCGATAGAAGCTATAGGAACATATGGGTTGACTTGAGTTGGGGGCGATAGGAGGAAAAAATTTATAAAGAAGGGGAAGGGCCGGTAGAACACAAAAAGTTTTGGAAACTCTGCTCTATTTTCTCTTAAGACACGTAAAACTGCCGAATTAAAGTTTAATTTTTATCACAATGAACTCAGAGAAGACCAATAAAATAACAAAAAAAGGAAACAGCAGGAGAAAAACGAAGTTCGTGAAATAAAGAGTTTATAAAAATGAGGGTTCGTAAAATAGAGTGGATTTTAACATTAGCTCTATGGCATAGTGTTCGGGATAGAGGACCAGATCGTAAAAAAAGAGCGTGTTCGTAAATTGGAGGTTCGTAAAATCAAGCGTCAGCGTAGTACATCAATCTCTCTATTGTATAATAATGAATTGTTTGACGGAACGTTTCAACTTGCTGTTGAAAGTTAATGAGTGGATTCGTAGTGACACAAGTCGTGAAAGCCTCGTACTTCCATAACGAGGGAAATGCAATCGGTGTATTGGAAAATAGCTTCATAGTCAATGAGATAATAATAGCTTCTCCTTATTTGGGAGGGGGGGGGGATTTGTACATTACGTCAGTTAGACACTGCTCTTGAGCCTAGATTACGTGGGTTTTATCTAGAAAACATTTGTCCCGAATTATTTTTGTTTCTGATAATCTGATAGCGATCGATAAAAGTTTTGTTATCGCATTTTTCTGGGGTCAAGATGATTCAACCACGATAATCCCATAAAAAAGATATCAAAAACTGTGTAAATTCATAAAAATTTGTGTTAAAATTTTTTTTATATTCTCTAATGATGATTCCTCTGAAGAATGTAGGAGAGAAACTATCTGATTCTGATCACCACAATGTTTCTTTGAAATCTTGCATTGAAATTGTGAATCGAAATTGTACAATTTCACATCAGCGAGCACGATAGACTGCTAGATTGCGACCCATATTTAAAAAAATTTCTTTTTGAAGTATATTTTTACATACAATAGACGTAAATGAATCAAAACAATTTTTTTTAGTCGTCAGTATTGGCTCACGTGTGAAGGTTATAGGGATAGGGCCGAAAAATTCGTCCGTTATACGTTCCGTTCGCTGTAGGGAGTTCAACTGTATATAAGAAAATGAAAAGGCATGAGCTCGCACAACACACCAGAGTTGATCAGAGGTAAATGAAAAGTATAATCGAGAAGTTCGACAATTAAATTTGATTGACTACTCCTGATATAATGGTGCACAATTCTGAAAGAAAAGGAAATCCTTCTGAAATTTCTGGGTTTACACTCACTGGAATGGCGTAGAATCGCTGCAGATCTGAAGATGTGCTACAAACTAGTCCACCAAATTGTTTATCTACCATCGAGAGAGCCTTTCTTTGAGATCATAGACAGGCGAGTTAACCTACGTAGGCATCGCTTCCAAATAAGAATACCAATGGCTAGAAGAGATTGCTTTTTCCACGGATATTGATGCCGTGTGGCAAGAATATGGAACAGTCTTCCATCAGAACTTGTATGTGCCTCCTACGCAAGATTTGCTTCCACTATTGGGGATTTCGACCTGGCTCCGTATGCGAAGTGCTTCCCGTACTGACTATTATTATTATTTTTTTTTTCTTCCAGTATAAGTGCATTTCATGCCTTCTGGGGTTATTATTGTAAATAAAATCTACTTTAATCCGTTACCTTAAACGGGGAAAGTAATTGGCAATTATGGCCTACCAAAAATTGCAAAAAAATATGTTTATTGCCTTCATATACACACTAGATATTCGCAGAAAATGTTCCTAATTTATTAAGGGTAAAAGAGATCTTTGCAGGTTATTTTAGTGTAAAGAGAAATGAAGAAATTTCCGTAATTTCATTTACAAAAGTTTAAGAATATTGTGACACATTTAAGAAATTACGACATAGGGCAGTAGTGTAATAACATATATAAACGAAAACATTTCCGAGCCGCAATAAACATTATTATCATCTGAAAAAATCATTTTTCCTTTCTATTTTTTCCCCGTTCATTTTGCGCTTGTAACAACATTTTGCGTGATTGTATTTGAGAAGGAAAAATAATGAAAAGTCATTGAAGCAGCTGATGCCTGTGCACAAAGTCCAAAAAGTTCGGAAAATTGTTTGGAATTACGCAACTAGAAAATTAATTTCTTTTAGAAATCTAATTAGATTTTCATTCACCAAATTTGATTTTTAATTACTCCATTTAATGTTTTTTAAATTAATTTCTATCGTTAAACATAAACTTTCCATAAATGCTTTCTCATATAACCAAAGAGTATTACATTAATACTTGACATATTCATCCAAGATTTGTGTAAGTATTAATATAAAGGTCTAACCGGAACAGTTTGAGAATCGAATTCGAAAATGAAAACAAAACTACTTTTAGTTTTGAAAATGTTCTTTTTCTTCCTCGATTTTATTGCATTGCTGAAGGTCAAGGACATTCGATGTATGATCGACGGTTTTCTATTATTATGAAGAAGGAAGAAAGGATCATAATGGAGGAAAAAAAAACAAAAAAATTCTATTGTTATCTAATAAGGTGGAGGAAACACACATTTTTTTGCACGTTTCACGCTCGTTGCACGGAATTTCAAAAGCATTTCGGATATAATTTTTTTCTTTGTTTTTTTTTGGAATCATAATGATGCAGAATATGAGGGAGAAGAATTTTTACAATTTTTCGGTCAATGTTTTTGTCCTTTAAACTAATAAAGTAACCTCCGGGGAAAAAATAAATAAATTTTCCATCTCAAATCAATAAAAATATTTAAAAATAATATTTTTGTACAAAACTTCTACTAAATCACGAGACCAATCACACGACACTAAACTCAACTGAATAACTCACGATAGAATAAACAATCTTCTTATTTAAACGAATTCACATTTTTTAGGAAAAATCCGCTCTCTCTTGGGGATTCTCATTAGCTTTATACAGTTTAGCTTCTATCCTCATACCCTATTTATTTATGAATTCATTTTTAATTAGTTAAAATACATAACTTATTGTAACAAAATTTCTCTCAATAAAAACAATGATACCTATAGTCCGTTTCAGGTTAACTTTGCAGTGCAGAGAAAGGTAGAGAGTTGTATTCCTTCGCCGCCGCAAAATATAGTTCCCATATATCGGAAGCTTACGATGATCATTTATGCAGAATATTTCAATTTTTTCGAATGATTTAAAAAAAATACTGAAAAAATATCGTTCTGAACCGATCTTTATTCGTTTAAAATTTTTAAATTAGAAAAAATATTGGTTACTATTATACGTAAAAAAAATATTTTTTCTCAATAAGAGATTTTGGGGAGAATCAGCCATACCTTACCGCGACCGCACATCGATACATTGGTTGAAAGGCTATCGTTGTCATAGCAACGTGTGATGCGGTTCCCTCGTAGCTTTCCCTTTACTGCAAAGTTAACTTGAAACGAACTATAGACCTACGCATTTTTCGGGTAACGAATTTTCTTTTCGTTGCTTTTCTGCCTCGGCTAACGGATGCGGCTGACGAACATTTTCGTTGATATGAATGCACACGCTAACATAAAACAACCTCGTCCTGAGTTTTAGCACCAATCATAATCAGAATTGCTGTCAATCGAGCTAGATTAACTAATATGTTCACCTCAGAACCTTTTCCCAAAGATATACCTCCACTTTTCTCTGTGTAAGTTTTTAAATCATTTCATGGAAAATGAAAGATTTAACTAATATAAATGCATTGGGGGAGGGGAAACCGATGTTTTCACAGCTCACGTTCTTTCAGTGCAAGACACTTAAAATCAAACCTGAACAGTGCATTCTCGGAGCTTATCTTTTCCATCTGCATGTATCAGACAAATAAATGAGCTGACCGAATCACAAATGGATGAAACACCCATGAACTCGATCTCGACTTGGTTGTATACATAGTGTAAAATAAACATATCTTCAGTATATCATCTTCCTTCAAATTCTCATTTATTCAATTTTGAAGCTGTTCATTTTAGCCTTCGGTTAGTTTTTGTCTTTTCATAGGGCTTGGGTGCTTCAAAAAAACTTATCATTAAATTTTGGGCAGTACCTGAAACGAATTAAACGATTTTCCATTGAAGCCTACTGAAATCGCATTTCGGCTAATGAACGCTAACATTCCGGACTGAATTATCTTTGTTAGCCAAGGCGCCAAGGGCGTAGCCAGGGGGGGGACTTGGGGGTCTGGTCCCCCCCCGAAATGTGAGAAAATGACCGAAAAAAGGGAAAAAGATGGCCAAATCCATTGTTCTGTCACTTTGGTCCCCCCCGAAATGAAAGTGGTCCCCCCCCCGAACGAAATTTCTGGCTACGCCCCTGCAAGGCGCGAATGTGAGCCGATGACCCATTTAAAAAAGTCATTCCGCAGAGAGCAGGCAGACCTTCAACATAATACTTACATAACATGAAAATACAATCATTTATCATCTTCACATAGAAATATGGAAGAAGACAGCACCAGTAAGAACATACAAATAATATAACTACGGGATGCAGATACAGTTAAGTAGTAGTAGTAGCAGCCGAGGCATCATTGTATATAAATTTCTTGTTTCAATGTTAGAACTATACGAAAGGACTGACTATAACAGTGGTGGCTCAAACTTAGAAAATGTATCGTGGTCTTTTTTCCAATATTATTGCTCGAATCTATTCCTGTTCTGTTGTTATAATTTAATTTACTTGTTCATGTTGAAAATGATTGTTATTTTTCCCCCTTTTTATTTTAGGATGTAGTTCTCGAGAGGATGATTTTCAGCTATGTTACAATAGCTATAATTATCATGCTCTTATCGAATGGGGTTCTAGATGCGCAGTTGGACAACAACGATTCCGGTGAGAATATTCGAATTGCGTAAATAGGATTGTCATGCTAATATTTGAGGTTCGCCCAATGCTCGGAATTCGGACATTGGCCATAACAGATTCATTGAAAGCATCTGTTTGTTTGTTTGTTTTTTTACACAATGGGTTCTTCCAAATACTTCCTTTATAATACAGTCACGATACAACGTGACATTTGTAACGATACAACGATATCCTTTACTACGATAAACCTTTCTATAACAATATTTTTTTAGGATATTTCGAAATTGCTCTCTACAACGATATTTTTAATATTTCCACGCAAAATCACCCTCAATATATTTTAAATTGCTCACCAATTTTGGTTCTTTCGAGGATGTTTAATAACATCGGTATTTTGCACTATCTACCACACCGAGTGTTAATGAAGTTGCCTTGAAGTTGTTTTTTGTGTAGTACACAACATCATTGTGCACGAAACAACTTTTAAGAATGAAGCAACTAACTGAACTTTATTAATCAACTAACTAATTGGAATTTTTTGCTTTGAATGAAACTTGATAATGCATTTTATGGTAGTACTAACATCACCAATTCAAAACAGATGCAGCAACATAAATTTGTCGTGGCCTGATGATAATGCTACCTCTCTACAACGATATTTTTTCCTTGATTCACAGAGAAGCATTATATCGAGGTTTCACTGTATTTGTTTTGCCAAAGTTTTTTTATTTTCCTCCATTCTCGTGTTTGTTTGCATTGTGAATGATATTTATGATATTATACGTCGGTGGGAAAAAAATGTGCTAATTTATATAACTTTAAAAATTCTACTTTCTTTTTTTTTAATTTTCAGACGACGTTTATCAGTGTGATTGCATGAAATACTGGGAATGCATCAATTCTGGAGGGTTACCCTACACATATTGTACTTTTGGAAACGGGATATGCTGCTTCGTTAGCCCGAACTCGAAGAAAGTGGGCATATTGCCGAAACGAGCCAAGTTGGCGTCATGCGGTCAGAAAGGAACTGACGACGGTGAAGATGGTGTCTCTGATCCTGGAGAATGGGCTTGGCATGTATGTTGGATTTTTTTTTTTTTTACAAATATTAGAAAGTGTGGACAGTGTGATTGCCTAGTTCACTTTATGTAAAAAATAACTAACAAAAGGTTGAAATGTTTTATTTTCACAGGCTGCAATACTTGAGAAGCCTCTTGATCTGTATGTTTGTGGTGGCTCCTTAATTGATGAGCTGTGGGTGCTGACATCAGCTCATTGCATCGATGACTAGTAAGTAGATGATTACCACTTTTGTCATCGGTTTTAGGTAGTGATTTCTCTATTGTAATGATGGTCATTTCTCTATTGTAATGATGGTCATTTCTCTATTGTAATGATGGTCATTTCTCTATTGTAATGATGGTCATTTCTCTATTGTAATGATGGTCATTTCTCTATTGTAATGATGGTCATTTCTCTATTGTAATGATGGTCATTTCTCTATTGTAAATGATGGTCATTTCTCTATTGTAATGATGGTCATTTCTCTTTGGTATTGATAGTCATTTCTCTTTGGTATTGATAGTCATTTCTCTTTGGTATTGATAGTCATTTCTCTTTGGTATTGATAGTCATTTCTCTTTGGTATTGATAGTCATTTCTCTTTGGTATTGATAGTCATTTCTCTTTGGTATTGATAGTCATTTCTCTTTGGTATTGATAGTCATTTCTCTTTGGTATTGATAGTCATTTCTCTTTGGTATTGATAGTCATTTCTCTTTGGTATTGATAGTCATTTCTCTTTGGTATTGATAGTCATTTCTCTTTGGTATTGATAGTCATTTCTCTTTGGTATTGATAGTCATTTCTCTTTGGTATTGATAGTCATTTCTCTTTGGTATTGATAGTCATTTCTCTTTGGTATTGATAGTCATTTCTCTTTGGTATTGATAGTCATTTCTCTTTGGTATTGATAGTCATTTCTCTTTGGTATTGATAGTCATTTCTCTTTGGTATTGATAGTCATTTCCCTGTGAAGATGGTGACTCTACATGAATTTTCACCATACTTACATAACATGAAAATTCAGGCATTTACCATCTTCACAAGAACACGAAACAAACGCAGCTTTGTGACACCATTAATACACACATACATTCGGAGCACACATTCCAGGGGGGTATCGAATCGTACGAAATTCTGCAGAGGAATATGTACGAGGTGGATGTACGGCTACCACAGGGGGTGCACAACAATTTTAGCCAGCGGGACAGATATGCAGTATATCTGCCGTGCACCCGTATTTTACGGAACATTTCCGTTATTTTGAAAAATGTTCCGGGTTTTTTTTCCTCCTTATTTCTCAACGATACTTAGCCTACTTGACTTTGTGTAACCAAGAATTAGGATTATTTTAAACGACTCAAAAATTATATTATGATAATAATGACCATCACAATTAATTACAGCCATATAAATATATTCATCTCACATATTAATAACATGCATGTTCTTTTTTTATGAATTATTTGCCTTTGACAGTTTTTCTTGGCTGTAATTGGTAATTTTTCTCACAATATTTTGACTGTAATTGGCAATATTCCGTATGAATCCCGATTGCCCGTATTTTTATGAAAGAAATATGATCAACCTATGATCGTGTGGTTAACAGATCTGGTTCTGTGTATTGAAAACACATCGAAACACATTTCGGGGCCATATGGGACCCCTAGCAGAGCCACATCTGGCCCGCGGGCCAGAAATTGGGCATCCCTGCTCTATGATATTAATAATCATTTCTCTTTCTCTATGATATTGAGATGATCTCTATGATATTGATTCAGTTTCTCTATGATATTGATTCAGTTTCTCTATGATATTGATTCAGTTTCTCTATGATATTGATTCAGTTTCTCTATGATATTGATTCAGTTTCTCTATGATATTGATTCAGTTTCTCTATGATATTGATTCAGTTTCTCTATGATATTGATTCAGTTTCTCTATGATATTGATTCAGTTTCTCTATGATATTGATTCAGTTTCTCTATGATATTGAGATGATCTCTATGATATTTATAGTTGTTTCTCTATGATACTGATAGTTGTTTCTCTATGATACTGATAGTTGTTTCTCTGCGATATTTATAGTTGTTTCTCTGCGATATTAATAGTTGTTTCTCTGCGATATTAACAGCCATTATCATTTCTCTACGATCATCGTTTTTCTATGACACTGATAGTCGTTGCTCTATGATATGGATACAAATTGGTAAAAGCTTGTATTCTCCCAAGTATCATACAATTACGATGCATTATATATTTTAATTGCATGCACAAAATTGTGAAACTAAACTTTCTATTTTTGTGATAATTGAATGTTCTGCAGCAGTAACAATCCCAGGTCACTGAAAGTCCGCTTGGGAGAACACGACGTATCGAACGCTGACGAGCCTCACCGTCATGAAGAGTTCGACGTGGCCAGAATAGCCTTACACCCTCAGTTCAACAACGAGACACTGGAGAATGACATCGCCCTGATTCGGCTCAGAAAGAAAGCCCGGAGGCTTCCACACATCAACACCGTCTGTATGCCGGATTCGTCGGGATCCGAAACTGAAATGTTGTCCTCATCCCGCTGTTATATAACAGGGTGGGGTCGAACGTCAGAAGGTTTGTAGAATATATATATATATACTCCGAGTTCTTTTTCTGGGGGGCGTGAAACGATAATTAATTATGAAAATGAATAAATTTTCAGTCGTTTTTAGTTATATATTTCTCACTATATTTTTCCTCCATTTTCCTTCAGAACAAACTCATTCATTTGTCTTAAAAGAAGTGCGAGTTCCAATCTGGAATCGAGACAGGTGCGAAGCTGCATTGCAGTTACATTTCGGAACGGAGTACCATTTACCGGAGACTTCCATCTGCGCAGGCGCGGAAGGTAGAGATGCATGTGATGTAAGTTTTAAGCAACTTCACTATCAAGTGAATTCAATAGAAGCTTTTGTGTCAACTGACAAAGTATTTTCGCGTGTGGTTTCATTTAAGTTTTCAGGAGAGAAGCACGGAAAATATAAAAATACCAGTTCAATATTTCGAGTTAAAAATGAAAATAATTTCTTACGAGGGGAGAGGGACAGAATTTTGTTAATATCAAGCGAGCGGCACATTTCTAGATCACTATAGATACCCGCTCTGCAGTTCTCGATCACTTGAGTGATCCGCGGTACATTTCTAGATCACTTGAGTGATCCGCGGTACATTTCTAGATCACTTGAGTGGCCTGCGGCACATTTACGGATCACTTAAAGTGTTCCGCGTTACAGTTTCAAACAAATGAAGTGGCCCGCTTTATACTAAAGGTCGAGTACCCTTGCCCTAATTACTATGAAAAATGGTCGTGCACTCAACCGAGGTTACGATGATTCTCAGAAAAAAGGTTCCATTCTTTAGCATGCGAGAGGGCAGTTGGGCCTCTCTGGACCGCCAACGAAGAGCATCTCGTGAGAAACTGTTTTCCACTTTGAGGTAGTTATGAGATATAGTAGGGCTAAGATGTTATGACCTAAAAACTGATCGAAAATGCTCTATAGAAAATGCATTTGTGCCCTAAAAAACTAAAAATACGACCTAAAAACTGAAAATATGGCATAAAAAATAAAAAAACATTCCCTATAAAGCCAAAAAATGCCTATAATTTTATATTTTTCCAGTAACACTAACTTTAGTAAAACAAATGTGAAATGAAAATATTAATATAATTCTTAAATACTGTTTTAAAAAACTACTCGTTACTTCGAATTTCAGTTTAAAAAAACGGGGTAATATTAAGTAGCACCTGACTTCGACTACTTTGCACTTGGTACCGAGAACTATAATTCAAAGACTTTACACTTTACAACGGATACTTCGCACTGATATTTAACACTAGAATGGAAGGAGCAGTCATTTTGATGGTTTTTGATCTTGAAAACGCTGTAATCTCAGCAGTATTTGAGGTACACACACACACTCTGTTTTTGGTGACTTTTCATTATTTCCACACTTATCTCTGTGTATAAAAAGTTGAAGACATTGAAGGTTTTGTTCGGGAGATATCGACGTTTATGCCTAGAACGGCCGAGAGCAGTCATTTTGACTGCTATATGTAAATTGTATGTTTTCTCCTTGTGGTGGGTGTTGATGTAAACTTTTGCTTCTAGGTTTATTCCCTATCATCCCCTAATGGCACACATAACACAATATATGTTCATGAGTAACATGCCAATAAGAAAAATAAACTAAAATAATGAAATTCATTGCATCATGTTACTGGGCAATCTAAAGAGTGTATGGACAGGGACAGTATGTATCCACAATCAAAACACTATATCTTATTGAGCTATAGCCTCTGTTATGAAAGTTGTGGAACCTTTTTTTTCCTTCTGACCGTTCACCTGGCAAGCTGTTTTTGTTTTGGTTTGACATTTCATAATTCTTCATGCCACCATCTGCTTTGAAAGCTTCCTAGAAAACAGAAATGGCTCTTAGAAAAAGGATGTATTAGAACAAAATAGCCAAATTTTATCAGTGCTGAATGATATTCAGGGCAATAAATCTGAGACTGGCAATAAATCTGAGACGATGCAAACTCTTGACAACGAAAATCATGATTTTTTTTCTGCTGTATCTACCCGGAAGAGGAAGTAGTGATTCTGGAAGTGACTGTTCTGAATCAGATAATACTGACGAAAACAAAAGACAAAGATGTTGTTGGTTTTTTTAATTGTATATTCTTCTTAAGTTAATTTGTAGTGTGGAATTTTAATAACGCCCTAGATCTTACTCGTTAGTGCAAATTTATAGTGGCAAAACAGTATATGTTATTCATAGCGTGTGCGAAGAACTAAATAAAGTGAATAAAAAAGACTGTGATATACATATAAAAATGTGTACATCATCAAAATAGAGCAATGTATGATATGTGATGTAAATGCAATTTTTATCTATCTTTTTTCATGGTAAATCTTGTCCGCAGATGCCCTCCAATTTTATTTCTAGTTGGAAAGTCATTTTATGGACACCCCGTATGCTTAAGAAAACGCAAATTTCTTCAAAATTAACCATGTGGGATAATGCTAGTTTTTTTTATTGTCAAAATTCAGTGTTATTAAATACATTGAACTAAAAAGGAACAGCAGTCGCAAAATGTATGTATTGTGTGTATGCATGTAAATACCATAAAATAATTATATAGTCCAGCATCCTCTTCTAGTGTTAAAGTGCTAAGTATATGTTTTATAGTAGATGTCATCCAAAGTGAAGTGCGCGTGTGTGTCGTGTGCAGTATTAATCAAGTAAACTTAATCCTCCAAAATCATCCAAACTACCATGAATATCACAAAATCAGTAAGTAACGAAGGCGGCTTCATAGCCGCAACATAGCCTCAACCGGCTATGGCCTTATTAAAAAACATCAAAGCATGTAAAAATATTGATGCCTTTCTATCTCTGGACCTGCCCAGAATCGATTAGATGATGAAACAATTTACAGCTATTAAATAATACATTATTATTCGAGAAAGGGGAAAGAACAATTTGAAGGGATCTTGAAGGACCGCCAGGCAAACTTGAGTGCAAGACTAGCTTTCAAAAAGTCTACTCCTGGACATTTCCATCTTGAAAAATGGGGGAAAAAAATCAGTAATGTCAATAGGATGGAGAAAAGGTCCATTCTTTCCCCCCCCCCCAATACTGAATAAGTTTTCAGTAAGAAATATGAGATGGCTAGAGGAAAAGCCATTTTCATTAAAAATGCTGAAATATGTACCAATTCCTTGAAAACGTGAAAATATGCCTCGGGAAAAACAATTGATTAAAAAAAACCCTAAAAATTACTGAAAATCATGAAAAAAACGGTCTCTATTGCGACCATCAAAAGCGTGCCATTTATTAAATACAGAATTTTTTTTAAGCTCTAGGACGGACCAAATGGGTCCCTAAGAGCTACATAAATGTATGTTTTGTCTTTTGTTCTGTTGTCTTTATTTATTTATTTTGTATATTATTTGTATTCTGTATTCATGTGTGCTGTTTTGCAATAATAAAAAAAATAGCAAAATATGCAAAATCACGAGAAAAATATGAAAAGTCATAGAAATCCTAATCCCATAAGCAATCGTAGAGTAACTTATAGTTTTCTTAATCTTTTTTCTTTTTTCCAATCTGCGTAGGGTGATGGAGGGGGTCCGCTGGTGTGCGAGAAGAAGTCAAGGTGGTATCAAGTCGGAATAATTTCATTTGGTATCGGATGCGGAAGAAGGAACATTCCAGGAGTTTATACAAGAGTCCATGCGTTTTCGCCGTGGATACACAACACTGTACTCGGCGCTAGGCCATGACGGAGACCCAAGAATAAACCCAGTGAAAAATTAGTGGATGGGAAGTTTTGACTCGATGTCTATCGCTAGCCTCATCTATGGTTATGCCGTGCCAACTTCATACCTTCGAAAGCGACAAGTGGTCGATTCCTGACTGTCTCTACCATTACAGACTTTTTTAATTAATGTTTTATCGTTCATTTTTAACGTAATAAATATTCAAAATTCTTGAAAAAGTTTCGAAAAAACAATCTTGAAAAAGTTTCCGTGTTATGAGCTGTGTCTACAGCCGTCGCTGTACATAAGAAAGCATTCAAACCTTAGGCCGAGATTGCACTAAAAAACAGGCAGACAAACATGACCACTGACTGCCCAGAGAGACCATCTTAGGAGGGCTTGCGCTCTTTCTCAAAGGAATGAACAGTCTCGGAGCACACTAAATAACAGATTTTTTGCCAAACTTAAAAAAAACAAAAACCCAATAAGCCTATTAGTTGCATTCGCTCGAACGTAACCGATCTGCTTATTGGTTGAATTTTCCAAGTATTGTAAAAGATCTTCGATCAAACTTTTATACTGTAATCCCAGCTTTAAAGCCATAATGAAGAGAATGTTTTTTGAAAGAAAATTCTCTTCTAACATTCACCGCTAGAAGGTTTTTCCTTATAACAGTGATACCTCGGCTTCCGAATTTTTTGGTTAACGAATATTTTTTTCGACGTTTTTCTGCCTCAACTAACGAGTACGGATTTGGCGCTGAACATTGTTCATATGGATGCACGCGCTAACCTAAAACAACGCTGAAAGCTAAATTTTCGTGCTAATCATAATGAATCCAATGAGCAATTGTTATTTGAGCAAGATTGATTTATTTCCAACTCTGGAATCGCTTTCCAAATACGCCTCCCTCCAATTTTCAGAAGAATTTTGAGTAATTTAACGTGAAATGAATGATTAAGTTTAGAGAAAATGCATTGAAAAGGGGGGGGGGAAAGTTTTGGAAATGAATGATTTCTATGTAAAAGGTAAGACTTTTAATACGAAACTTAACGACCGCACAGTCTGTACGTTCTAGGAAATTACCTTTTCCACCTGTATGTGTGTGAGAGAGAAATGACCTAACTGTATCACATAGAGTACCCCCGACGCAGTTTTTTTCACTATGGTTCACGAACTCGACCGCACAGTGAACTTAGGATAAAACGAAACACATGTTCAGTATGGCTGCGCTCACAGAGGAGCGAAGAGGTACGAGTTACAAGAACTGCGACTAAAAAGAAAAAATGCATAAAGATCGAGAAAGAGATGCCCGAACATAGTAAAAAAAGAGGAGGATAGAGAGGAAATGACCGGAGTGGTTCTGAAATGTAAGGGTGTGATGATGATGATGATTCCTCCGCAGAAAAGGGAAAGAAAAAAAGGGGAGAAACGGACCAATTAGCAGATAGCGTAAATCCGCAGATCGAGATGAAAACAAATAGGTTTGTTCAAGTAGCGCACCTCGTTGAGTGGCATCTTTCTCGCTTTCGCCTCGCTTCTCGAGTATGTATGGTGTAGATCAAAACAATACAATTGTTTTTGTCGCTAGTCTGTATAATAAATACACTCCCGTACCTCTTGGTCGTGGCACTATGTGCACGGCCTTAGTCATCTTTCAATAAATTCTCCTTAACCCAATTGTGAAGTTGTTTATCTGAGCTTTTGGTTAGTATTTGTATTTTCACTGTGTTTCCTCGGTGTTTAAGTTCAACTTCAAATTTTGGGCCGTTTCTGGTACAAAGTGGACGATTTTTCTTAGGTCAATGGAAAATCGCGTTTTTGCAAACAAGATTTCGGCTACGAACGTGATTCCGGAACGAATGATCTTTGTCAGCCGAAGTATCACTACATTATCTCGTAGTAAACAGAATTATTATACAGGTACAAAGTGTACCTGCTTCTCTCATATTTTTTCCTTCTTTTCCCATGCGTAAACAATGATACGTCTACCAGTTTTTGAGATTTATCTCTGCTAGTTCAACTTAAGAGTGTCCAAATTTGTTGCCAAAAGGCTGTACGTAAAGTGGCTAAATGGTACCCGTTATAAAGCATTCAAAAATATTTGCAAGCAAGTCTGATATCTCCAAGTATGGAATGGGAAAAAAGTGTAACAATGAAAAACTAACAGATGATTGGATAATAATAAAAAAGTATTTGAACTGTGGTTGTACGATTGACGGCTGTTCAATTAAAACATTGTTGAAAAAACTATTGATAGAGCTCTTCATTCATATAGTGTAATGTACTTTCTTCCGTACCTGTAAAAATCAGCGACGATCGTCACTGGCTTATTCTCAGCATTATCTTATAGCATTATCTTCGTGAGAAAGAAAGAGTTCCGTAGTTTGAAAACGAACTCTATTTTTATACAGACGTTGATAAAAATTCCACAGCTTATCACCAGAGCGGTTTTCACAAGTTTCTTTTTCAAGCTCTTATCAAAGCTAGCCATATTTTCTCGAGGAAAATATTAAAATTGTTAATAATCTATTTAAATAAGGTGGGGCACTGCCCAGGATGATACACACACATATATATTTCGTAGAGTTCATTTTAGCCTCTTATTTTAATATTGACAAGTCCAGATTTTTTGTACAGTTGATTTTTCGACGGAACACATTTCTCTGTACCCCCTTAGTTTGCACATGCTGAAAATCGGACGAAAGACTACTTAATTGAGAAATATATAACATTTTGAAGGAGGTTTAGTGATTTCTGATGTGCCTGTTAAAGGGTTAATAAACTGAACATTTCCTGCCGTATTAGTGATTTTTCAGTAATTCTTGCTACAGTTGAAAACTTTTCCTCCTATAGCATCATTTCATGCGATAATTGATGTCCAGCATTTGAAGAATCCCAATTCTCCATGTTTTTCTCCTGTATACTCGTTACTCTAGCTAATATGGTCAGTCTGTGTGGGGCGACTAAAAATTCAGTTTAATTAAAATTTAATAAAAAATGAAAACAATAATTTTATTGAATGGATTAAGCAGTAATTCCATTCGCGTTGTTAAATAAAAATAAGTAATTTCAATAAAGAGAGCAGAAAATTAGCATGATTGGACAATTATTTGACATCGCTTTTTTCTAGAGCAGTAGAACCAAATTTATGGAAGGGCAACTTTCTTCTGACAAAAAGTTTATTTGTGACCCTACTTTTCGAAAAAACCGAAAACCATAATTGGTGAGACAGGGTTCCAATGGGTAGTTATAACCCATCAAACCCCCTGCATCATGAATCTACCAATTCCTGTTGCAGTAGTGCGCTTTGCAAATGAAAAAGAAAGTAAAGATCAACGAGATGGGTGAAAGACTAAGTTCACCTGAGACCCAAAGGGTAGCAAAATTTTTTTTTATAAAATAAGTACTTGAGAAATAATACTTGAGAATATTCCTGAGTATTACACTGTTCCAGCGCAATTTGCTTTCGCAAGACATATCTCACAAGGATAAAATTGAATATCACGAATAAATGCGAGTAGTGAAAATGATTAAATGTATTTACAATTCCCCCCCCCCTCAAAAAGGAATCTCATCAGGGCCAAGGGAGTACGCTCACCGCATAATTATAATTATATGAGTATTAATATATATATATATAAATAGATGTACCGACATGCAGCATCACCTCGTTTTCAAGAGCAATGTGCAATGTTTTTGTATACTTCGTACAATGTTCACAGACCTGGCAGCGCAGGCCTAGGCATATGAAGACAATTTTTTGGTCTTTTGGGACGTGCTTTATCTCTGCTGTCATATGAGGAAATCTCCGTGAGATGTGGAATTTCAGAGTTGCTAAGTTTATCGTATAGTTTTTTCGCTAGCTTCTTAGCATAAGATGTTACATCAGTCACTCCAGAATTCTTTCTAACCAGACTCAAGACCAGACTCAAAATTTCGCGATGGTGACTGGCCCTTAAAGCGGGCCATTAGCCAACATAAGGGCTGGGGCCCCTTGGGGACCCCCGATGAAGAACAACATCCTTTCTGATGTTGACGTTTCTGACATACCATGGTAAACCGATGTAACGTCTCAGGATTTTATTTTGAAATCTTTCCAATGCGGTGATATTTATCCTCTTTGAAAATAGCCAGAGAGGTGCTGCATAATCGGTGATTTTGATTATGAATAGTATCGGTAGATAGCGCTGCATAGAAACTACTCATAATTATTAATTATGTACAAAATCAACTCCGCATTTTTCAAATTTTTTGAGAAACCGAAATACTGATTGAGATACTGTACGTGTGTTCGCACTTGTATTTTTGGCGATAATTGGCAATGTCTCGTATTTGGAATCACAATGTCTCGGATTTTTTTTTCCTCGAAAAAATATGGTCAGTTAGTATTCCACATAGCCTGGGTGACTGATTAATTAAGTCAAGTCAAATAAAAAAACAACAACCACAACTATTGCTGATTGTTTGAATTTTCGTCTGCTCCAGGAAAAAAAGAGGGGAAAAATGCAGAATTGATAATTGATGATTCCTCTAGCACAAATGAGATGGTATTATCAGCATGAGGAGAAGAAGAGGAGGAAAAATTCTTCCTGGGTATCTGTGAGTTATCTCTTTTTGTATTCATACCTGTATCATATATCTATTTAGAGTAGGTGAGATAAATTATTCAGATCTCATCTTTTCTAATGGATGAACAAAATACGGACAAGATGGAAAATCCTTCGAGTCCCGAACCATATAAATTCGGGTGTCACATGTTGAGAACGTTGTACGGTATTCTACGTATTTTGATGAAAGACAGAGTATGTTTGATTTATTGCTTGCTTATAGGATTGATATCTCTACTGCTAGAATATATCATATATAATGTTGGGATCATCCCGAGCGGTTTCTACAAATACCTCGTCCAAAAAGACTGGGACAGTTTCGTGAGCCATGTGATCATCTCTGTGCTCCTCATCCTCGCAATCGCTTTCGTCCTCAGCTTCAGGCAGTACCTGACCAGTATCTTCCGCATGTGTAGCCGTGACGTCCTCACCAGCGCGTTACAAAACCTGTACTTCAAGCTGAACAGGTTTTACTTCCTTAATAACTTGGCGTACAAGTTGACGGACAATCCTGATCAGAGGATCACTCAGGACGTTGATAAGTTCACAGAGCAGTTGAGTACGATGATCGCTCCCGTTGTTGTGTCGCCGTTTGTTATAGGCTATTACACCTATACTTGTTTCACGACTACGGGATGGATCGGACCAGTTGTGATATTCTGTGTTTTTGTCGTTTCTGTGGTCGTTAATAAGTTTCTCATCAAACCTGTGATGAACATGGTTATTAAACAGGAAAAGTACGAGGGGTTCTTCCGTTTCAAACACATGCATGTGAGGACATGTGCGGAATCAATCGCTCTACAGGGAAGCCAAAAAGCTGAGCATAACCAGTCTAGTCATCATCTGAACAATCTGATAAGAACACAAGAAAGCTTGTATCTGCGGCAGTTCCCGTTGAATATAGCCGTTAACATATTCAACTACATAGGGAGCATAATCAGCTACCTGATATTAGCGCAACCTGTGTTTATGGGTAGGTATGATAACTTGTCTCCCGCTGAAATCGGGGCATTAATTAGCAATAATGCTTTTTTCTCTATATACCTTATAAGCGCTTTTTCGAAACTGGTGGACCTTTCTTCATCTTTGAGTGAGCTAGCTGGTCTGACATATCGAGTATCTGAGTTGTTGAATCTGGTTTCTTTGACTGCAGCAGAGAGTTTGTGGGCATTGGATCCATATGATGACGATGATGACAATAGGCAAAGTTCGGAAGACAGTATGCTTTCTGAAGGTAATATTAATTTTTTTCTATTATTAATTCTGATATCCCCAAAATTATGCTCAATTCTGCGAGATAAAGTTTTAGAAAATTTGTGCTATAATTCATGAATTTATAATGTTACCCCTCTTTCCTTGAGTCCTGCATGGTCTCTCACACAGGTAGGCCAGAGATTCGGGATAAGTCTTTTGCTATTTTTTACTTTCTCGCTATCTATAAATTCACTACAGAGATGTCCATGAAAAGCCTAGCTTAGAGAGAAGGGCTGCAACTAGATGCTTGGGCAGCCAGGGCAATCACACATTTTGGCGTTCCCCTTGTAATGTTGAAGGAGAGGTTAGCATTTAATTTAATCAAGCTTTTCTTAGGTAATTTGTATTAATATGTACTTTTTTCTACTTGGCATCTATTTTTTCTTATAATTCTACTATTGGGCTGCGGACCGGACTCCCCCCCCCCCCATGAATGAATAAATTAACACCAGGGGCTCTGCCACCAGACTTATCCCGTTGCCGAGATCTCTTCCAGCCCAGAGTGTTCCAGTGGCAGTGTCTGGAACAAAGTGAGTGCATTTAACAGTCTGAGTGTGTAGCTAGTGTTGTGCTTGATATTTCAGTGCTGCCATCTATACTTCAAATTGTGAGTGAAGTGTAATGATTGAATATTTGTTACATTGTAGGCCTGAATTTACCTGGGAAGGGAGCAGTGATGCAAATTGAAAACCCTAATTCAGTTTAAAAAGTAACATGAAATGAATGGCGAAACTTTGATGTCAAAATAATTTTGCGACGTGTAGCTTCACTAATAATTTGTTTGGTTTTATTATTTACAGACGATGCAGCCATTGAGTTGCGTGATGTTTCATTCGGATCGCCGAGTAATCCAGCTCCCCTTGTGTCTAGGTTGTCTCTGAAAATTGTTCCAGGTACAAATCTTCTCATCACTGGAAATAGTAGTAGTGGTAAAACATCAATATTACGAATCATCAGAGGTTTGTGGAACGTCCAGGAAGGAAAGGTGGAACGATACTTAAAATTTACTCCTGATAATGTTTTCTTCTTGCCGCAAAAGCCTCTCATGACCGAGGGCTCGATCTTAGATCAAGTAAGGTATCCAGTGTTACCAAAAAAATATCGACAGCAACGCCGCAGTTCCAATGCAAATATGCAGCTTATTTATAGGTAAGTAAAATTAGAGGAAATATGGAGGGGAAGTAGGAAAAAAATTAAGGGATTAAATAGAAGTAACCATCTGAATTTTTCCAATTTTTTTCAGAGAAGGTGGAAGGAAAATAATATCCCCTGAAAACTTTTATTCAAAAAATTTGCAACACTTTTACGTTAATCCCATTGTAGCTAACTTTAAAAGACTGGAGAAATCACAATGTTATAACGAAATTTCATTATAAAGGAATTCCATATTTTTGCATTGTTCCTATGTAAACTTATCTGGGGGATTAGGAAAGTGTTTGTTAAAACAAGATTTTCCCTATATCGGTATTTGTTAAAGTGGGATTTGACTGTATTTACTGTACTTTTACAGTATACATTTTTTTCAATTTACAATGTAATGCAATTTGAAAAAAACTATAAGTCCGCCTCCCCTCCCATTTTCTCTCGTCACTTATCTTATTTGCATATCCTTATGACTTGACATCATTTCTTGGAGCTTCTCTCACAATTATACATCATTGTTTTCTCTGAAGCTCCATTTGCAAAGATGGTACAAGGTCAAAAGACTATCTATTTTATTTATATATATATATATATATATATATAGTGTCATAAGGATGTGCAAAATGTAAAAGATATGAATAAAGCGGAGTGGCCTTATAGTTTTTCCAATTGCATTACACAGTAAAAAAATATATACAGCGTGCATATTAATTGCATTTTTAATTGGGTTGCTGTATTTTTGAAACATATGACAACCATATTTTTATGGGCATCTTTTTATCAGCCACCTCGTTGGGCATTTTGCCTGTTGTGGCGTTGTATTTGTATTTGTATTTGTATAGGTAACAGGGAGCATGGCAGTTCACTGGTGAACCATTGATGCTAGAGAGGCATACTTCCAATTAGAAAACTTATTCAAATGTGTGTACTCAGATATGCCATTCATGTTGTAAGGGGTTGTATTGTTGTTTAAATAAAAAAAAATTAACTTTTTATATTTACACCCTGTGCCCTAAACCTCAATTAGAAAATTGTTGCCCTGTCTCTATTGATGCCAATAAAAGAAAATCTAAATTTCTGAGTTCAATATTCACTGAGATACTTGGATTCAAAAATTGTGAAAGAACAGTATAGATAAGGGATAAAAGCATTGTCCATTAGGTTATGCTTTTCTTTCCCAATTTTTCTCAGTCTTTTGAATTTGAATATCTCAGTGAATATTACACTATGAAACATGTTTTTTTTTGTCGACATCATTAGAGATAGGGCAACAACTTTCTAATTGGGTTTTTGGGTACAGGTTGTACATATAAAAAGTTAATTTTTTTTGAATGACTCGTACTGAGAATGACATATCTCAGTACTACATGTTATTTGGATCCTTTTTCTAATTGGAAGTATGCCTCTAGGATCAATGGTTTGCCAGTAAAATGCCATGCCCCCTGTGTATATTTACTGCAAATTATTGCAAATTTTTTGAATAAATATTGAAGATATCAGTTTTCTCATTGTAGTCATCACCTCTGAAAAATTGTCAAAAATTCAGACAGTTACAGTTTTCTAAATCACCATTTTGCACCTGGCCCTATAATTTCTTCAACCACTGTATTAAGAAGAAATGTCAATCTGAAACTCAGCTGTGTGTGATTAATAAGCCTGCGTGTTTGGGATAAAGATTTATTTTTAATGGTAATTTTATTGACCAACAAATTAATCGTGAGTGTTTGTATCTGATTGGTTATGTATGGTTATGATTTTTTTTTTATTAGTTATGCATGGTTAATGAATGATGAATATGATTTTTTTTTTTGCAGTTACTTAGAGTATGTTGAGCTTCAGCACATTGTGGATAAGGCTGGTGGATTGGATGTTGTGGTTGACTGGAACTGGAACTCAATGTTATCTCCTGGTGAAGCGCAGAGACTCAGTTTTGTGCGATTGTTTTATCACAAGCCAAAGCTTGCATTTTTAGATGAGGCAACGAGTGCCATGTCTCCTCAGATGGAAAGTAAAATGTACGAAAAATGTGAAGAGTTGCAAATTACAGTAGTGACAGTTGGACATAATGTCAGTCTTACTGCCTATCACTCGGTTCATTTGCATTTAGAAGGTAATGGAGCTTGGACACTGAGGGACATTGTGCAGTAACTCATTGGAAAATTTTTCCAAGTTCTTTTTAATGTTCATCGCATATTTCCCATAATAGTTCTTGTTTTAAGATATATTTTTATATTTTTTATACACATAATTTTATTGCGAAATAAGTTTTACTTTGTGATAAAAAAAAATCAAAACATGACATATTTTTGACATAATGCTCAAAATATAATTTTATAATATGATAAATTGACACAGACAGCTTGTGAAATTGCTTGTATATGTATTTATATGCATGATAAATACATGGTTTGTTTGAAATGTATAACTTTGTGAAAAACATTCATCTATGAGTGTATATATTACTACCAAAGAGCCCAAAGTATACCATTTCGTGAACTGACCAGTGTCCAAAATTTGGTCTTTTGCTGGCCCCTATATATCCATCCCTATGATTCAGAGGGGTCATCACTGCACTGACATATTTTTTTGTGTGATAATTATGGTCATTTATAATTAGCCATAGCTAACCATAATTATTATGGTTGGTTATGACAATCCTAATGATCAAAGTGACCTGAATATTGATATCTTACTGATCCATCTATAGGGATCGACATATAAGGGACAGCCAAAGCACTGCGAAATCCTGAATTTCGGAAATTGGCTGGATTAACTAGGCCAGCCAGTTCGCGAAGTGGCCAACTTCAGACTTCGGCAGTAACATATATACAGTAGAACCTCTCATTATAATGGACTAATAGGACTACAAAAATTGTCTGTTTTAATGAAAGTTCAGTCCAGTTTATAACAAATAATTCTTATGTGGGGGGGGGGGGTGTAATGCAACATGTATGTCACAGATGTAACTGTAAAAAGTGTATACTATATACATATAAAAAAATTATTATTATATTCTTTCTAACTGTCCATTATAATGGGGTCTGTTGTAATGAAGTTATAACTGTATATAGTTTTTTTGCATTAGTGAAAAAATCAAAACCATAAAATTGCATTCCAGGAAATATTTTTTTACAGAAAAAGCAATTATGATATTCCATAACAGAGAAGGTGTAAACAGCGTTTCTAAATTTGAAATTAATTTGAAGTTACAGTGTGGGCAGAAAGTCTTTAAAAAAATTTCACACCCAAAAAAATATTTATAAAAATTGCTGATAGGTGATGGGGAAATGAAAACTTGAACTGATAAGTTATATAAATAAATAATTAAATAAATATACAGAGCTTATAATTTAAATCAGTGATTCCCAATGTTGGCGTTAACGCCCTCTGGGGGGGGGAGCGATGGAATGTTCCGGAGGGGGGTGGTAGAAGCTACAGGTATAATGTAGGATTCTTTAGATTGCGATGGGACAAAAAAGATTGGGCAGAAAAAGTTTAAATGATGTTGACTGTGTGTGAAGGCAATGCTACTTCCAGGGCTGGAAAAATCCCAGGCTGCCACAGCGACTAAAAATATTGGTTTTGGCACCTAAAACTTTCTTTGTGTAGTTACAAAATTGCTGACTGACAGCAGCAAAAAATGTTTGGAATTTATAACAGCATATCTGCCGACATGAAAGAGGGTTACTATGCTCTGAAAGTCAAAAGAAGCATTATTTTGGACCACCTGCAGGAAACAATTTTTTTGTAGCCTAAAAAAAGTTTCTGTTGCCTAGATTTTTTCACGATTTGTCCATTCCTGGTTACATCATTAAGGGGGTCATTCAAGTATTACATCAGCATCGGGGGGGGGGGGGTTCGGATTTGCTGACTTTTGATGACAAGGGGGGAGGGGGGGGGGTTTGAAGGTTGCTTATTTCATCAACCACCCTTTTTGCAGATATGAAATATTCTAAGCTGCTGACGAAATTTTTCTGACAAGGGAGGGGGGGGGGAGGGTCAAAAATGGCTAAAAATCTGTTTACGTAATACTTGAATGGCCCCTAAGTGTTTGTTTTCTTCAAAAACAAAACCATATCTACACTCCTCAGTGTCTGTTTTGGAGCTGGTCTCCCATTTCAAAAAGTGTCTGCGCAGAGAACAAGCAGACCTTCAATATGATACTTGCATAACATGAAAGTTCAGGCATCTGCATTTTCATTTCAAAATATGGAAGACAGATGGCAGTATATTGCAGCAAGCATAACTCTGACAAAATAAATAGACCTATGTTAGAGAGCTACACATATACACACAACACGTTCTGGAATGTACCAGTTCATTAAAAACTCCCAAGAAGAACGTTTACAAGATGCATGTGTGTACAGTTAAGTTATATGCCTTTTTTTTTTGGTAGCTGTGCCATCTCTCATAGATGTTTGTCCCTTTTTCCCCCTTCTGTGAAAAAGAAGTCCCTGTGCTAAAAAACAAAACCTACCAACTGCACACGAATACTATAATTTCTCAATTTTTTATTAATTTATAAAGTTTTTATGAACTTTCTTCCCACTCTGTATGTTAAAGAACTTTAAGTATTCAGATAGAAATCTGTAAATTCATGAACTGATGTATGCACACATAAGCACAAACATGATGTGTGAATTATTTTAAAAATGTGCCATTTACAGGTTCTTTTTATTGCTTTTTATATTTATAAACTATTTTGTACAAAAATGCACATCACATAACACTCTTATGTGCCAAATTTATTTATATTTTATTTTTGATATATCACATTCACAATGTTAGTCTACTTATTTTTGAAATGTACAAAATTTAATTTATTGTTTTACGCCTAGACTTAAGAATTGATAGTTAAAAGAAATCCTGTTCTGTCAAAATAGTTCTTTTGTATTAAATCATTTTTCTATTGCAATAAGGAAGATTAGGAGACAAATATTTAAAGGCTGATGAATTATCGATTCTCATGTGTAAATATGATGGCAAAAAAGCATGACAATTCAGAGCAGTTTTAATTGCATGCAATTATTGTTTTGGTTTTGTTTCTCCTCTTTATTTGATGTGAGAAAATGATGGGTAACCAAGAAAAAAGTCAAAATGAATATAATGGTTTAAATCCAATTCTAAACTATTGCATTTCCTTGAATCTTCCTGAACTTCAACAGACTTGTTGAACCAGAGACAGGTGCACTACCTTCTCAGATGCTTTTTTAAAAATAAAAAAACTTAAAACGCGACAATACGCTGTGTGATATTTTTGAAGCTAGAATGGTAAATATTTATTGCAAAGAGATCCTTGGCAAATTCGAACCTAGACCTGTATAGCTAAGGACCAGAACACTAGCCAATCAACTGCCAGGCAGGAAATACAGGTTTTTGAAAAAATATATTGTTCTGTATAAGTTGATATCTATGTATTGAAAAAAAATATTATTTTCTTTGTTATTAATACATATAAGTTGGTCTAAAACTTGTGTTTTTTGTTTGAATTAATTGTGTTCATACAATTTTTTATTTTTACCCTATAAATTTACTGAGAGTTTCATCTACTTAAGTAGGAAAAGTGTCAAAAATCTTGGTTTAGAGCAGGGGTCTTCAACTTTTCGGACATGTCAGGCCAAATTGAAATTTTCCACAAAGCCTGTGGGCCACAAACTCATGCAATTTAGTGACATGGAAGGGGACCAATGGGGGGAGGGGAAGAGCAAGTTTAACAGGAACAAAAATTATTGAAGGCATTTGCTTATTTTGAAATTCTTTCTTTTATTAATTATCAATTTTTATCAGTTCTGAAATAATTTTTTTTCACTAATTCTGAAAAAGCTTTTGATTAATTACTGATTAAATTGATTGTGAGATTGATTTTCATCTGAAATCACTTTAAATGGTTCTTTAATTATTTTGGTAATTCTGGCATTATTTCCTTCTCAATATATCTTGTAATCATTTGTTTCAATAATCATGCAATTATTCTTTTACTGATTGTGAAATAGTTTCTATCAAAAATTACGAAATTATTTCTCTCATTGATTTATAAGTTATTTTTTTCATTAACTCTAAAATTATTTGTTTCAAAAATTATTTCTTTCTAAGTTTTCATCAATATTCTGGAATTATTTCTTCCATTAATTTGTTTTGGAATTATTTCTTCCATTAATTTGTTTTGGAATTATTTCTTCCATTAATTTATTTTGGAATTATTTCTTTCATTTATTGTAGAATTAATCGTTTTTCAATATTTTCAACCATTTCCTGAAAATGATTGGTGGGGCCCCGACAAAAAGCTTCCAGGACCAAATGTAGCCAACATGCCATGCATTAAAATCCCGTGGTTTAGAGGCTCTTTTCTAAATTTAAGAGGCGGAAGGACTTTGCTTATCATATTAGAATTGTATTTGAATACGCACAACATTAAAAAATGTGTTGGTTGATGGTTTTAGTTACCTTTGCTTCCGTAGTGAAAAACAATCTGTACCAACATCCACATGGATTGCCCTTGTTTATAAAAAAAATTGCTATGATTAGCTAACTATTCTCTACAATAAATGACATGATCTTGTTTTACAGAATCAATAAGTAGTGGGAGTGAGACAGTGAACTTCTTGTTCATTCAAATCATTTCAGATTGCGATTAAAATAAAACCGACGGTTTCTTGCAAGATGTTACATGTGATCGATTTTTGTAATTAGGTGTATGGGCTATGTAAATGGACCATTTTGATAAGTTTGATAAATTTCCCGAAATTAATATTTTACCGGCGATTATGCATAGTACCCAAGCGTCATTAGTAAATTTGATAAATTTAGTAAATTTGATAAATTTCCCTAAATTAATCACTTTTCCTTTTTACCGGTGATTATGAATGATATCAAGGTATTGCGTGTAACATGATAAATCACCATGCATCATGTTTACCACCCACATCATTACGTACTACATGTATACTATACATGATAATTCACACCAAGACCGTAGCGGGGGGAGTTGTTGATCTGGTCACCATCTTCCGAAATGTGAGAAAATGACCGAAAAAAGGGAAAAAGATGGCCAAATTATTGTTCTATCATTGGTCCCCTCCCCCCAAAATGAAAGTGATCTTTCTCGGAACGAAATTTCTCTCTACGAGTCTGATTCATACATGTATTGCATCATTATATCCGGGTACGATCGTAAAATTTGTTATTATATCAAGGTCAGACTATATTCATCACACATACTATAGACTCATTTGGAATTTTTTTCATATTTATCAAATTCACAAATTATATTCAAGTATTTATCACATTTACCAACAACACTTGGGTATTATGCATAATCTCCAGTTTAAAGTGATTAATTTATCAAACCGAGACGATTGGTAAGTATGAACAATAACCACATAAATCATAACATATATACTTAAATTTGTATAAATTCCATACGTGACTCTATATGCTACATATAAGCATATTCAAATACTTTTTTTTCTCGTGTTATGCAAATAGTTTTATATAGAATATTATGGTGTCTACCGTCACAGTTTCAAGCATTTACTAATGACATAATGTGATGATGAACGGGTAATTATTTTCAAAGACATTTCCCTCTTGCTGAGAGATTTTTTTTAATTTAAAAAAATTTATATGTTCCACACAGAAATGTCATTTCTTTCATTCATTCAGTCAAAGATTTCTTTCTTTTTTTCCAAGTAAGAAAAATGCATTAATTTTGATATATGGAGCTGGACTGAAAAGTTTTGTATCTACAAAAAATTAACACAATGTTCTTTCTTTCTTTTTTTTCTGCTTTTATTATTAATTTCATGATAATGCCTTCTCCACACTTTCCTTAATATTTAACTGGTTTTTATTCATGCAGATGACTCTTCCATCAGGTGTGTGTCTTTTACAAGATTCATTGAAAGACTGGTTATTTGTGGAGATGAAGATAACACAAGGAAAAAAATTCATCGCTACCCCCCACGGGGTAGCACTCAAACCCCGGTCTCTCGCTTGCCGGACGAGTGCTCTACCAACACCTTCTAAAGCTATGCTCTAGAAGGTGTTGGCTCTACGATCTAAGCTATGAACGGTTAATTCATCTGGTGGCCTATGTCAATCACGAGCTATTAGTTGATTGCTGCTGCCGTCCATGTACGGAGACTTTCAACATATATATACAAGCTCCAAGGTTGAAATACTCTATCTGCTTCCATAGCTTAGATGGTAGAGCACTCTTCCGGCAAGCGAGACATCGGGGTTCGAGTCCCCGTGGGGACAGTGATGCATTTTCTTCCTTGTAATATTCATCTCCACAAATAACCAGTCGTTCAATGAATCTTGTATTAACAAGTGGGGAGGACATTTCTATTTATGTGTGTCTCTTTTAGTTTTTAAAAAGAAGAAAACAATTTGATGGCCATGTCTTGCCAACATTGAGTGGAAAACATGTGCATTGGATTGCATACGATAGTTTTGTGGTGACTGGTAATATCACTATGTTGTAGAAATGGTCGAATATTTTTATTTTGTTCGTTTGGATCTATTTTCCATGTTGGTAAGAGTTGTAATGTAACTCTTCATGTTCAGCAAAATATACAAGTACTTTGACATTCAGTAAGTTCAGTAAGTACGATTTTCCCAATTCGAGGCTTGAAATTTATTTGACTGTCTACTCATCAATTTTCTACTCCAATTCATACAAAATACCTCGGAAGTAAAACTTTTCAGTGTACCTACTTAACTCTTTAAACGTCAGTAACGAGATATCTCGCCTTCATAAAAGCCTCTTATTTTGGCATTGACAAGCCCAGAAATTTTGTAAAAATGATCTCTCAATGGAAAACTTTTCCCAGATACCCCAGTTTGCATCTTCTAAAAATATGAAGAAGGTGATTCTTAAAATTGAATTGAACTGAAATTCTTCTCTTTTTCATTAAAAAATATATGGCATTTTTTTGGGGGGGGGGGTTTAGTAATTTCTACTTGCCGCTTAAAGGGTTAACAATTTATTATACATTGAGAAACATATGTTAATATTTATTATGATTTCATAGTTCTGGTATCATGGTGCAATATTGCATTAGCGTTATCAGCAAACTCCTACTAGCGCTCCAAGTTGCCCTAAACTTTCAATGTAATAATCAGGAACCATGTTCTGTTCTTCCTCGACTGTACTTTCCTCATACTTTCGCACCTCGTTCAATTTGCTGACACCAGTCAGAACTAGAAGAGTTTTCAATCCGTTGTTTCTTCCCAGAAGGATATCCTTGGATAACCTGCAATGGAAATTATTGCTGTGAATAATTACACTTATTAGAATTTGTTTTTCTCGAAGGTGTAAATGGAAGTATGTGTAAATGAGAGTTTACCAATCTCCGATCATCAAACATCGATCAGGATTAATATCGGGATGTTTCTTCTTGATACAATCGAACATGAATTTGCTTGGCTTTCCAACCAGAGTCGCTGTTCTACCCGTAGCGTGTTCAATAGAGACTATGAATGATCCTGAGCCTAGATACAAAAGTAGCATTACTTAACATGTTAAATTATGAGCCACATATATTTGTTTCGTTTGATTCTCTTCGAATTAAAATGTTGCACAGAGCATATTAAAACTATTAATAGTGAAGCTATGGTTTTCTACATAGAAAAAAGTCTTTGAAGGTAGATTTAACGTTCTTGTACCACTCAGTCGACTAGTGATTTCTGATATCTCTTAATCTAAGGCCCCAGAAGCGCCGACATGAAGAAAACATTCATGAGGCTAAAAATCACCATTCGTCCCGTATATACGGGACTCAAGTCCATACGCAGTAGGCAGAATAGTGCGTTGCATTGCATGTATATTCATGAGTTATTGGAAGGTTGCCTCAAATAGCCCACGCCCCATCCAGTTTCCGGTGCCTATACCAGGGTCTTATTGATTCGAGAAGGCTGTTAAAATAGTCCTCCGATTACCATTGATGTTTAGTTCATCAGTGAGGGTATTTATCCGCCTCCACAAGTGATCCTAAACAAGTCTGAATATATTCAAACTTCTGGAGGATCTCCGAAGAATGGGAAATCTTCTATAAATCAATCACTTATCCATATAAAAATCAGGCTCAGACAGCATCCGAAGATGATGTGAATCTCCGCTAATCATACGATGGAAATCTTCATATGATCAGCGGTGAGTGACATCATATTCGGATAAATCTCCATCTGGTGGCAGTATCAGCAATTTTGAGATTTGGCCTGAGTTAGGTCTGACTGTCCGTGCACTGTTCCGATTAGCGCACACGAGCTCTAAGAAGAGACGTTCGTTGTCTTTGTAGCGTAGTGGTTTAGCGCTCTCATCCGGTAAGTGAAAGGACGTGGGTTCGATCCCCCCCCCGCAGAGGCAGTCGAATTTTCTTTCCTAAATTCATCTTCGCATCAGCCAGTTTTTGAAACCTTCGTCAGACACTATAAATCAGGATTTCAGTTTATTTGAAATACAAACGGAATGATTATACAAAAAATAATTAATTCACCTGGTATAATTATGTCTCTATCTGTAGGGAATATCTCGTCCTTATTTGCAGCAATGAACAAGCAATCCGGGTTTTTTAGGTAGCTTACTGCTTTAATGAGCTTTGATAGATTTACATGTTGATCAAAACCACACACAACCGCACCAACCTGTTGGAGAGAGAAAACATTCGTGAACGAATTTTTCACTAAAAAAAAGAGCTTTTATTAAAAAGAAATTTTTAAATATTGAAAAAACAAACAATTCAAGCATATTCTTCCAGTGCGCCATTTTGTGTCTTTCTTTGTGTTTTTCTTCGTTCTCGTGAGTTTTACTTAGCGTGTTGTTTATTTTTGGGTCATATTCTGCGGTGATTTTCTTTTTTTTTAGCGCACGTTGGATTGTGAGATAAGTGTTTTTTTTTTATTATATTGCTCTCATTTATTTTAAATTTTCGTTGTGTATTTTCGATCGACTTATATTTATTTTTCTCGTTCGCATTTCATTTTCGTTGTTTTTTCGCCAGGTTCGCTCGCTTCTTTGATATAAGTTCGTAGGTTTTTGGACGTTAGTGTTAGCAAACAGTGTATACTTTTTCCCGGGTACTCTCAATAACTTTGTTTTCCTTCCATTTGGGCCTATTGTTGTAGTGTTAGTGTTTTGAGATAGTTAGCTAATTCTAATAAGTATAAATTGTACTTCGTAGCTTAATACTTTTTTTAGAGGGTGTTGTATTCTTTATATACATATTTATTTTATTCTTCGTGATTTAGTGCTGAGCATTCTACTTTACGTAATTTTTTCGTATAGTCTCTTACGTATATTTTGCATAGTAATGTATTTTACATTATTTTAATTTCCAGTTAACGTTTCTCATTTTCCTATTGTTAAGTATTATTATTATTATTATCTAGCTTTAGCAATAGTGTTAGTATGCCTCGACCTCGACTAGTGTTGTGTAGAGCTTGCGTCGGGAGGTTTCCCTGGTCTAGGGGTATAGTAGCTGATAGTTTCAATTGTAAAGGGTGCTTGGATAGAAAAAGGCTGGAACTCGAGGTCGAAGCTTTACGGGAAAAAGTTAGGGTGCTAGAGGGCCCGGTTATAACGGACCCTCTGGTCGTCGAGCCACCTGTTGATGAAGAAGCAATCTCCACGAACAACGACATTTTAGAGGGCGAATGGGTGGTCGTGGATGAGGTAGAGGGGGATAGTGATAGGGGTTTAATCATCGGCGATTCTATGGTTAGGGAACTTGGGAACCGAGTGTGTAGGGATTTTCGGGGTTTCGAGCGCTGTTGTCTTCCTGGGGGGAAGATTGGCAACGTTCGAGACGTTTTTCATCGCCGAAAGTTGCCCTTGCGGGTGATTCTGTGGGTGGGAACAAATCAGGTAGGAGCGAATATTAGTGAGTCTCTGTCAGAATACCGGGATTTACTATTATCCGCTAGGGAGGGGGGTTCAGATGTGGCAGTGATTCCAGTGCTGCCAAGGGGTAGTAGGGGATATAGGAGTAGGATCCACCAATTCAATATAGGCCTGAAGGACATTTGCTCCTCACTTGGGGTCACGTTCTTGGAGCTTCCCGCATTTACCGATAGGTGGCTTCGTTCGGATGGGATCCATCTAAATAAGAGAGGGGTCTGGGAGGTTTACGATAGTCTTAGGTCAGGTTTTTTACTCCCAGACCACGTAGTCGGGAATGCGGGTTAGTTAATGATAATCACAACAGTACTGACGGGGAATTACCCACCTCTGACTTGGATGGCTTCTCGATTGACAACAAACCACCGGGCAAATTAAAATGTGTGTTAATAAATGCCAGGAGCTTGGGTAACAAGAAAGATTTTTTAGAAACTATGATAGTTGTGGAGGACTTGGATCTTATAGCCATTACAGAATCTTGGGCAAACGATGGGGATGAATCTTTCTTACACATCTCCGGATACGATACTTTTTTGAGAAATAGATCTGATAGGAAAGGGGGTGGAGTGTTGATATACGTGAAATCATGTTTGAAGGCTAGAGAGTGTAACGTGCAGAGAAGTGATATTGAAACCATATGGGTTGAACTTGAGAACAAAAGACGCCATAAGCTTATTGTTGGGGTTTGTTACAATCCACCGAATAGGGATCAAAACTACATCGCCAAAATGCATGATGAAATTTCCTACATGTGTAAGCGAAAGAGGGTTCTCATACTAGGGGATTTCAATTACCCGGGTATTGATTGGGAGAACCTTTCATCTGGAAATCAGTATGAAAGAGACTTTCTTCAGTTGGTGCTCGAAAATTTTTTGTATCAGAAGCCACTAGGGGTACTGCTATTTTGGATTTAGTTCTTACTAGTTCTGAGGATCTAGTTGAACATGTTTCGGTGGGGGAAGAGTTTTCTTCCAGTGATCATCGTATCGTCAGATTTCACTGTAACTTTTCCTCGGGTAAGGTTGATAACAAAAGACTGGTTCCTTGTTTTCGGAGAACTAACTTTGATGTTTTGCGAAGAAGGTTAGCGGAAGTTTTCAAAGACCGGTTGGAATCAGTAGGGGTGGTAAGTCAATGGGAAGAATTTAGTACGAAGCTGTCCTCTGTTTTGCACGACGTCATACCCTTTGTTCGAAAAAAGCGTGTTTGTACATCACACCCTCTATGGTTCACGGATAGCGTGCGGAACCTTTATCTTGAAAAGAAAAGAGCATTCAGAGAGTATAAAAGTGGACGAGGTGACCTATCATTGTTTACTGATAAAAGAAGACTGTTGAAGAAAGCGATAAGGGATAGTAAAAAGCAAGTTGAATCTAGGTTGGCAGATAACATTGGCTCTGACCCAAAATCATTTTTTCGATACGTCAATAATGGATGTAAGGGGACAGTTGGCCCCCTCTCGATAGGAGGCTCAAAAGTAGAGAGCAATGTAGGCATGTGTAGTGCTTTCAATGACTTCTTCGCGTCGGTTTTTAATGGAGATAATGATATTCGATATACGGGTGTTGCATGGGGTAATAAAACGCTCAACGATATTCAAGTGGAAGACGTGGAGGTCCTAAATCTTCTAAGAAATGTATGTGCAAGCAAAGCACCAGGACCAGATGATATCTATCCCAGGGTTCTCAGGGAAGGTGCTAATGAATTGTTGGGGCCAGTCGCACAGATATACAGGAGTAGTGTTGCTGAGGGTATCGTCCCGAGAGATTGGAAACTGGCTAACGTTGTTCCGATATTTAAGAAGGGTAGTAGAGAAGTGGTGTCTAATTATCGTCCAGTGAGTTTGACGAGCTCCCTCTCGAAAATTTTGGAAATTATCATCAAAAGGCAGTTTGTGAAGTGGATAGACGGGAATAATGTATTGTCGGATAATCAGCATGGGTTCAGGAAGGGGAAGTCATGTGTAACTAACCTCCTTTGCTTCTATGATTACGTGACTAAGGCTTTGGGTAAGAGCAAAAATGTCGACGTTGTTTACCTTGATTTCCAGAAGGCATTCGATCGGGTCCAACATGGCAAACTCTTGAAGCGTTTACACGAGATTGGAATAGGGGGCAACTTGCTGAATTGGATAGAATTGTGGTTAAGAGATAGGTCGCAACGAGTTATGGTGAACGGGAAATTCTCTGGTTGGACAGACGTCACAAGTGGAGTTCCTCAGGGAAGTGTCCTTGGCCCCATACTTTTTTCACTTTTTATCGACAAACTCGATCAGGGTATCGATGGAATTACTAGCAAATTCGCAGATGATGTGAAGCTAATGGGGGTAATCGGGAATGAAAGCGATAGGGAGTTGCTCCAGACCAACTTAAACAAGATTGCAGCATGGGCAAATGAATGGAGCATGACGTTTAGTGTAGATAAGTGCATGGTCGCTCATTTTGGTTCGAACAACCCACGGTTCTCTTACGAGTTGAATGGTGTCACTATCCCGGATGCAACGAGTCACCGATTTGGGAATTCTCATTGACGAGCGACTTAAGTTTTCTGAACATTGTTCAGCGGTTGTCAAAAAAGCGAATAGAATGCTTGGTCTCATTTTCAAAAAGGTCTCTTCGCGTTCTCCTAAAGTCATTCATCCGCTTTTTCGAGGCTTAGTTCGTCCTGGAATGGAGTATGCTGTAAGGTTTTGGAGACCATACCTACAGAGGGACATAGACTTGGTTGAAGGGGTGCAGAGAAGAGCTACGCGTGTCCTTATTGGCTTGAGTTATGAAGATAGACTTCATTTTTTGAATATGTTTACATTGGATGAACGCAGGTGTCGAGGAGATATGATCGAAGTGTTCAAAATTTTCAATGGGATGGATAGGATGGACCATGAACTTTTAGTACACCGCCAATCGACTGCTTTTACAAGGGGACACCAGTATCGATTGGTGAGGGACAATGCAAGGTTATGGTGTCGCAGGGAATTTTTCTCCAATAGGGTTGTTAATAAATGGAATAGCTTACCCCCGGAGGTAGTAAATTGTAACACAATTGACACGTTTAAAAAGAAATACGATAAACATGTTGGGGTAAATCGAGAAGCTATCCATTCTTAGAATAAGACAACCGTAAGTATTCTTTATGGGCATTGTATAATATTTTATCATGTGTATATATTGTTTGTAATTTGTGTTAATTGCATTTTTAATTGGGTTGCTGTATTTTTTAAACATATGACAACCATATTTTTATGGGCATCTTTTTATCAGCCACCTCGTTGGGCATTTTGCCTGTTGTGGCGTTGTATTTGTATTTGTATTTGTATATTTTTACCTCTTGATCAAGAGTCAACTCGGAAACGTATTTTATCCAATCACCTGGAAGAGGATCGAGCTGGAAAAAAATAGAGAGGTTGCAGTATACACATATAAATACATTATTTATATATTTCAAAATGCAATTGTATTTTTATTAGATTACTAGCTGTTACCCATGGCTTCGCTCGCGTGAAAGCGGTAATCTGAAAATCCCCCCCCCCCCCAATTAAGACCCCTTTAGAGAGTTTAATTTGAAAAATCCCTTTTTTCTTAGTGTCTCGATTATAAAATAAAACAACTGATCAAATTTCATATTTATAGCTGTAGAGTAACTCCATATAAACATTGAACCCCCCCCCCCTCCGGTATGGGGGGGAGGGGTCCTTATGATCCCTTTCAGGGTTGAATTTTGAAAAATTCCATCTTGGTGAGACTACATTAAAGAAGCACTCGGGAGCGTTTTCCATATAACGGTGGTTATAAATAAATTAACACTACTCAGAATGGGAAAAAAATAGCTATGATAAAAACCGCCACTTTTCTACCTGATGGTCAAAAATTGAACTATTTTTTTATATTGAATGTTTTCCTCCACTGTCCGTATATCGTATATAGCAAGTTTCATCAAAATACTGTATCCGAATGGGCACTACATATGTCTTAGTAGTGTCAGTTTATTTATAACCACTCTGTATAACTAAAATGTAGCTACCCATCTCAACTTGGTCTAATTGTATAAAAATAAAGCCATAGTTCTTACCAGCCATCAATAGTCGTATCATTGCATATATATATACATGTATATAGATAAATAGTGATAAATAAGTAGTATTTTTATTGATAAACCTTTCCGGTAGCTTACACCAACAGGAAGATGATCAATTCCAGCGATTTCCAGTTCCTTAGCGATTCCAGATTCTCCAAAAATATAAACTTTCTTCTTGAAATTCATTGACTGCAGGTGGATCGCCACACAGTACGACGTGCAGAATATGTTGTTCTATATAAATCGAATTAATAAAATATATAAAATACTTTCAATTACAGAAGCTTAAATTTTGCTTTAAAAAGAAAAGGACTATTTACCAGCGTTGCAGGAAAACCATATCGCTCGAGTTTTTTCAGGAAACTGACTCTATCGTTGACACTGTTATTTGTGACATAGATTATCTTCTTACCCTGAAATATATGAACGGATTAAGTGAATGACAGATTCATCAGATTATTTCGTATTAATTTTGTATTTCGAGCGGTTGTAATATCAAATCACCTAACTGCCATCTGTTGACAAAATAATGCATTTTCAGTTTCGAGTTGGTTAATTCGACAGCACAAACAGCCGTAGAGCAAGTTTTCTACTTTTCCAGACATTGCGGGCTAAAAGAATTCCCATGACAAGCCCGCTAGATTCACTCAGTGGCGTCTTAAGGGGGGTGAGCCGAACGAGGCCCTACATTATTAGAGAATTTAATCTATTCGGAAATTATTTCTCATCAATTATGAATTTTAATTAATTTTTCATTGAATGTGAATTTAATTATGAATTTTTTTTTATCTTCATTAATTCTGAGGGAGTTTATGATTAAGGTTCCGACTCTGCTGAGTAGTTTTTCTCGTGGATGATGGTGAACGGGGAATTTTCTGATTGCACAGGTGTCACAAGTTGAGTCCCTCGAGAAAGTCTCCTTTAGGCCCATCTTCACTTTTCATCGATAAACTCGATCGGGGTATCGGCGGGATTGTTAGAAAATTCGCAGATGACGTAAAGGTTAATGAAGGCAGTCGGGAATCCAAGCGATAGAGAGATGCTCCAGACAAACTTGAATATGATTGTACCATGATTTGGAGATATACCTTGGACTTGGAGCCTGGATTGCAGAGCATGACTTTTAGTGTTGATAAGTGCTTAGTCACTCATTTTATTTCGAACAACCCATATTTCACTTACGAATTGAATGGCACTACTATCCCAGATGCAACAAGGGTCACCGATTCGGGAACTCTCATTAAGAAGCAGCTTAAGTTTTCTAAACATTGTTCAGTGGTGGTCAAAAAATCGAATAGAATGTTCGGTTTCATTCTTAAAAAGGTCGTGAATTCGAACACAATTGACACGTTCAAGAAGTACGCTAAACATAGTGTTATAATTCGTCCAGCTATCCCCACGAAGCTATCCATACTTAGAATAGGTATGGATTCTAATCTATATCAACAATAATCTATTTTGTGGGCAATGTATTATATAGTATTAATATTATTAATTTTTTTTTTGTTTTCTGATACGTATATATGTTTTTATATTGGGTTGTTCTATTTTGGTTACATTTGACATTCATATTTTTATGAGCATCTTTCTTCAGCCACCTCGTTGGGCACTTTGCCTGTTGTGGCCTTTGCATTAATTCCTAAGTGTTTTCATCAGTGGACCATTGCAAAAAACGTCTAGGGTCACTTACGGCCAGCAGATCATGCGTAGAAGACCCTTGTCGAGTAGATGGGGCTTCACGATTCATTCGAAAGTGTTTTATCTCTTAGACTTTATTCGAATGCCTAGTTGTCACGGGACAGGCAAAATCTTTCATTATTTTGCCTGCCCTTATCATCGCCTTTATTCATGAGCTGAAACATTTTACTGTATTTTGGAACTTTCAGCTTCATGTGTGAAACATAAGTTCTAAATAATGTTACAAAATACGTTCAGTTGTGATTAGAACTAAGTTGAGGAACCCCGAATGATTAAAAAAAGAATAAGAACTGCACATCTTCCAATAGCTTATTTCTCTCTTGAAGGCAGGATACCCTTGATGAAAATCACTATAAATTAATAAAGCAATACTTCGAGAGACATCGTGAATTATTAATAACAGGAAATACCAGTCAATTATAGCGAGTATAACTCGATTGCTTCATGTCAGTTTCTTTTTTTAATCACCAGTTGAATGTTTATAGAAGAGTACCAGACGTCCGTTACGGAGAGGCCACACTTTTATGAAATAAGTGCAACGTCCTTTTTTTTTAACGCTTATCATCCTGAGATGATCTGAATTGTTTTCAATGAAATTTTTTTAATATGAAGTTCATAAAATGAAGTATAGGTAGCGTACGCATATACAGGGTGATTCAGAAAAGATGGGGAAAACTTTTAGAGGTGATAGTGCTCACCAATACAAATAATTGTCGTCAAAGAATGCATGGTCTAGCATGACACGCGTTTGCACGTTTCGATACGGCCGCTCCGCAAACGTTAAAACGGCATTCCTGTTGAAATTTATCGGGAGAAAAAACAACACCATGCATGCAAATGTAACCTGGGGAAGAAGAAGAAACCGTATGTAAATCTGCATCACTGCGAATAAAATGCGCGGACGCCAGCCCTGTAAAGTTATTTTAGTGTGAAAACCCCGTTCTAACAGTTGTAACGTCATTCGTCTCTTTTTTTCCCCAAAAATCTTTTACTTTATACGATTTTGATTTCATTACGATAATGTTGGAAAAATTCAGCCAAAGTTAGTTGAATTTTGAAAAAAAAACTAATTTTGGCTGAATCAGCCAATCTTAGCTATTGCCTTAATAAAGTAATTTGAGCCGTGGACGTCTGTATTTGTGAGTAGAAAACCTTTCTTTCTTTCAAACCGAGCACAACTTCTGTCTATTGCCATGGGCAATTTACTACCGACTAAATTGTGCCGGAAGTGAAAGTGTGTATACCTAACAGTCTGAGTGCGTTTGTAGTATTGTGTGTGAATATTTTGTGCTGAATATTTGTACCGTAGAGCAACAGGCCTAGAACGGTACAAATCTCTGGCCAGACTTTTTAACCACAAGATCGGTTCACATTCGTGCCTTGAAGTGGGAACCACAGAAAACCAACTTCAGCCAACCGCCACAACTAGAGGCTTGGTCACTCTGGGCAAGCACGCATTTTGACGCCCCCCTTGTTATTTTGAAGGAGAGGTTTCAGAATGAAATTTGCGCCCTCTCGGGTCCCGCGCCCGGGGCGTGAGACCCGCCTGCTTCCCCTCCCCCCAATTGCGGTCCTGGGTGGCGGTGGCGTTCGAACCCGGGTCTTCGCGATGCGAGTCCCACAGCAGCAAGAGTATAAGTAATCAGGAAATCTTAAGTAGAAAATCTGGTAATCTTAATATTTGACAATCATTGACAGTTGAAAATTCATCTCCATTTATTAATCACTCCGAAAACGATGCAAAAGCAGTTACCATTGCATTCAGTGCTGTTAAAGTTTCGGGTGCTGCTGGTATAACTTTGTTGTCCATCCATAACACACCTATCAGAGAAAAGAATATAATTTTGTTATCGTACCTTAATTAATTTCCCCTTGTAATGAAAGGCTGCCAGTGCCTGATTTCGTGTTATACAGGGTGGGTGAGAAGTCTTAAACGCATATAAAAAATTAATAAAAAATCAACCAATTGATATAAAAGTGCGGTTTGCGTTCAAAATACTGTACTTATCAAAGAGTTGATGTGTTTTTGAGCACCCGTTTAGATGTAACCCGAGCTAGAAAAAATGCTCGTGTCGATAATGCAACGCGAACCGTAACGAATACTGATTATGTACTGTTTCTGCTTTAAATATTTAGGTGTTATGTCGAGTTTTTCGTGACACACAACGGCATCTATTAGCGAAATTTTAAACTTTTTTTGATTCAAAAAAAATTTCAAAAAATATTCATCTCGTATTTTTGTGCAAATCGCACTTTTTAGGTCAATTAATGATTTTTTTTTTGTTAATTTTTTAAAATGTGTGTAGGACTTTTGTGTAGGACTTTTTACCTGCTGTATCTAAATCAACCAATTTTTGCGTATCTTTTTGAGCACAAGAAAGGAAATTTTGCCTAGTTATTGGAGCTTGACCACAGGAACAAAAATGTCCAAAATTTGCTAGAAAACAGATTTTCACTGAGTAAATTGTCACTGATTCGCCTTGCAGTCCAGTGGTTAGGGAGCTAGCTTCTGACTGTGCAGGTCTGGGTTCGAATCCCTGTTCGGGCATGGATGTCTACTAACACACTAACAAATTCCCTGGACAGATCGTGAAGATCTCTTGGGAGTACGTAGTGATTACGTTATCGTTGTTATTCGAATAGTACGCCACCCTCAATCCGTTTGTACATTAAATAGTATATACAGGGTAAACGAGAAATACGTTTCCAACTCCATAGAGCTCTGGAATGCGTTCTACTACTTCAAATTAGACAAAATTTGTATTACATATAATTCAAATGATGCGCTTGTCATTTATTAAAAAACGTACAAAAATTCGTCGATAGGTGGCACTGGAGCACACATAAATATTGATGATGCTTACATATACAAATGTTTAATATGTAGCACTAAAACTGCTCAACGTGCCTCCCTTAACTTTGAACGACGTGCTTTAATTGCTCAAGGAGGACAGCATTTGACGCCATGATCTGGATATTTCGAGAGACACTACATAGTTCAGCTGTGGGAATATGGTTTTGCAATTAAGCATATTGTTCAAAATAAAGGGGGGGGGGCATATTGAGTAGTTTTTGTGCTACATATTAAATATATGTAATCATATTTAATATTTATGTATTAAATAAATATTTAATATTTATGTATTAAATAAATATTTAATATTTATGTATTAAATACATATTTAATATTTATACTTATATGTGCTCCAGCGCTTCCTATTGATGGGTTTATGTACTATATTTTTATTTAATAAATGGCTAGTGCATCATTTGAATTATCTGAAATACAAATTAAATTTTGTCTCATTAGTAGCAGTAGAAAGCACTCCAGAGCAGGCCCGTAACTAGGCTGGAGCGACCGAGGCACTGCTCCGGGACCCCGAGCCAAATGAGCCCCCCTTCTCACAAAAAAATGTACATTTATTTTGCATTAAGATAACCCTTTCGAGTAGGCTCCAAGGGAAAGGCACGCTACTGTCCTGCACCAGAGCTTTCTGAGGTGGGAAACTTATCTATCATCACGAGATAGATTTAAGCGAGAAAACTGACAATTTTCTCGTTTAATTAATACAGTATCATCAGTGCAATTTATAGAATAAGATCTTATGAGTTGAACATATTTTTGATCAAGATGAATGTTTTTTTTTTTATTATTAGCGGAAAGCTGACATCAGGAATATTGATTCTTACCATCGAAATCTACCAGCACATGGTCGAAAGAGTCAATAAATCCGCTGGAAATAACACTGGAGTTTATTTCTTTACAACGCCGGTCAGACATTCCGAGAATTGGAAAAACAATTATTATTATTCTTTAAAATATATATATATCTACATCTGTGTTCGTTTGTTTCCTTCGTTGACATTCATGGGAAACTAAAGGTCGGTCAATGAAAGAAGAGCGAAAAAAAAAAAAACGAAACATATACTGTATCGTAAAGTCACGCTGGTATTGTGACATCAGATGCTTGACTGAATTTATCTCATCTAGCTGATAAAAAGTCTTTTTTTGATTGTGCACTTTTGATAAAAATTAAAATATTTACGGACATTCATTTTATTAAGGATATTCATATCGGAACTTGACGACTCATAGCCACTTTTTTTTTCCCTCTCATGATATCAGCAGGCTCGTCATTTCAACTTTTTCCGGGATTGGGAAGGCGAAGAAAAAATACAGTAGAATCTCTCACTATAACGGACACTTTTCTGATTCCCCGGTTCCGTGGGATAGGGCTTCAATGTATGGGGCGATTATAAAATAACTATCCCGACATATGGGCCCCTAACTATCATACCATTCACAGAAACTGAATGAAATTTTGGCATAAGGTATTTTGAGGTATGCACTCAAGAATGATGTGGAAAACAACAGTGTCACTCTAACAGTTACGGTTACAGTGAGAAAATTTCGAAAATATCAAATGGCAACACCAAGTTTTTTGTATTGGAATGCGATCTCCATAACACTAAATAGCGTTGGAATGGCACCTGTAGCACGAAAATCCCCGGAGCTAGGCAAGGAAAAAGTAAAAAGGACTTTGCCGTGCACCAGAGCATTAATGTTCGTTTCATTCGTCACACCGTTTGAGATCCCAGCCTGATTAGTCCCCCACAAGGTCATGTGGAAAATTTGTGAAACACAATAAAATGCTTTATTTTATGCTGCTTCTCTGTCCTTATTGGTTGTCCTCACTTTTAGCCTATCTACTAGGGGCGTAGCCAGAAATTTCGTTCGGGGGGGGGGACCACTTTCATTTCGGGGGGGGGGATTAAAGTGACAGAACAATGGATTTGGCCATCTTTTTCCCTTATTTCGGTCATTTTCTCACATTTCGGGGGGGGGACCAGACCCCCCAAGTCCCCTCCCCTCGCTACGCCTACGCCCTTGCTATCTACCGCCGGTGATTTTCATGCTACCGTTGCCGTTCGAACGCTATTTAGGGTTTTTCACAATGGAGATCACATTCCAATACAAAAAACTTGGTGTTGCCATTTGATACTTTCGAAATTTTCTCACTGTAACCATAACTGTTAGAGTGACACTGTTGTTTTCCATATCATTCTTGAGCGCATACATCAAAATCCCTTATGCCAAAATTTCATTCAGTTTCTGTGAATGGTAAGATAGTTAGGGGCCCATATGTCGGGATAGTCTTTTTATAATCACCCTGTATTTCTCTCCCCGTTAGCGGACAATTTCGATACTGGATAGTTTGAAATCAGGAAGACTATTTTTTTTTCCAACACTAATTTATTAATTAGCTCGTGTTGGTAAATATGATAAACCGTCTCAATCAACTATATATAGTCAAACCTCGTTAATGCGTCACCCGGTTAACACGTCACTCCGCTTAACGGATCACTTTTTGGAAGTCCCTATTACCTTCAGACAGGAAATGGCACAGCTATGGCTTACTCCGTTTAATGAGTCACTCCGCATATCAAGTCATATTTTTGCTAGAGTGACTCATTAACGAGGTTTGACTGTAATACTTCATAAGTTTTTAATTTAATTTTTTTTTAAATGAATTCGAAATTGGTTTTAAGTGGGGAGGGGAGGGTATAATGAGAGTCTGGTCTGGTACTATTATTTTTGACAACGTGTGAAGAAAACCAACATGTACAAGACTGACAATGTTGTTATAAATTTTTTTATTTTATTTACATTATTTTTGTTTAAATTTTTATAGCAAAATGTGAGTTGTGTACGTATCATGAACGGGATAGAATAATTAATTGGTTTAATTGAAGAAAAGAAAAGTTATAACTAATGAAAGGTTATTATTGTGCATAATCGCCAATAAAAATGATAAATGTGGTGAACTTTCTTTATCGAGAAGATTGGTGATTATGCATTACCAATACCAATGCACTGGTGTAACAATAACGTTGAAATATATAGGAACCGATTGCGACCGAAGCCAAACGTCATATAAACGAGGTTACTCTGTTATCTTCTCGTTAGCGGGCAAAATTTTTGGTGTCTGTTATCGAGAGGTTCAGGTTCTACTGCACTCAATATATGTTACTGCCAAAGCCCGAAGTGCGATCAATTCGTTACGGGGCCGGCCACTTCTCGAATTGGCCTAGAGTTTTGACTAAAGTCGGAATTGCAGAAATGATTCATACTTTGGCCGGCCATTTCGTGAAGTAGCCTGGCCAAAGCTCGATGTGCTGATGTATGACGGCCCGGTAGGAGCCAAATCCATTTTTTTTTTAATTGCCAACGTGTGATACATGTCGATATATAGCAGCTATATATTGGATGAGCTCCATGTGACGAGAGGAAAAAAATGTGAAATTTGGGAGAAAAATATAAAGATACTTATGTAACGTATAATTTTTTCTGCCAAATTTTGGAGAAAAAAATGAATACCGCATCGTGGTGGTTTGCTATGGCTAACGTGGACCACGAAAAAATACGCCAACTTGACGATGATCCCAGATCATGTCATTTGTTATCAGACTTTGGCCAGGGACCATCGGCCACTTCGCAAACTGACCGGCCAATTAGCCGGATCAATATTTAATGAAATTGGCCAACTCGCAAAGCGGCCAGTTTTGGGCTTTGGCAGTAACTACCACGCACGCATACCTTGTTTGTCCATTTCTATTGGATTTTTTAAAGCCCCCCCCCCCCCCTTCCCTATTGGAACTGCTGATATCATGAGAAAAAAGCGGACAAGTCTGCGAAACATTTCACACGATTTATATAGCCACTGCATATATAACTTTAAATTTCTCCCATTTATTAATATTTTGCTGGTCTGCGAATTATCTCTCTTGTTTACAATATTTCTGTTCTGATAGTTCTCACATTATTACAGTAATCACTTTAGTCACTTTCAAAACAATTTCCTGTACCCCCGGTCAAAGATAGCTAAATAATGCTATTCATTTATACGCCTCTCTCTCTCACTTAATCGTCTTTTTTCTTGTTCCCTTGCACTGAATACAAGTGCGATAATATCGCTGTAAAATTCCCCTAGCTCCATTATTTATTTTTTAGTTATCCACGAATAATTTCTACTTATGTTTTTTATCGGCCCACAAATTATTTATCCCATTTATTTCCCACCAGTTCGAAAATTATTCCTCTTATTTACGGCAGGGCGGGACAAATCCCAGGTGACAGGTCAGCGTGGCGACTGAAAAATCGTTATTGGCGCCTAAAATTTTCTAAATGTGGTTGTTGAATTGCAGAAAATTTCTAAATTTGGGACTAATGACAAAATTTGCCAATTTTATTACGCTACGACTTTTAACATGGGAAAAGTAGCAGAAAAGATTATTTAGTACCCGCTTTTTTTTCGAGATAATACCATGCTTGGCTCCTCAGAAATTAGGCTGGTGCTAAATATTTTGATTTGTCGAGCCCTGATTTACAGTACATTTATTTTGAGGACCCGCAAATTATTTCTACTTCTCAAGGAGGCCTTGAGAAAAGTGAAGCTCTATTCTCCCACTCCTGCCAAGCTTTACAAATCGTAAAATACCTCCGTTCTATCGCCACGAAGATAGTTTGCTACCGTTTAATTTCAGGAGACAGAGTCGGAACTAGGAGGAGGGTAAGATGCTTGTCTACCACCGTGAAGATTACTGTCACTGGGTTTGAATCCGAGGGAGGATGTAGATAAGATATTTTCCTTAACGAACTTGACGCGATCACCAATAGACGCGCCTTCATTTCCAACCCATCTCTTTAATGGCAGTAAATTGTAATATAGCGATATGGCGAGAGTTATTGTTTGGAGGAGGTCAACCACACTGGGAGACGCGGATCCGGATGTGTTACGACGGGTGGTTGATTGTACAGGTTCTCGAGATCGTCCTGTATTTCACGGGAGAGATAGACCGATTTTTCCCATATTATCTAGGTAGAAGTGATCGCTCTCATCTGGAGCCGCGCCCACAAACTGGATAAACCAGCTTACTAAAAATAAAAGTACCAGACTCCCATTATGCCCTTCATACGCATTTCAAATTCATTTTAAGAAAAATTCAATCAAAAATTTAAAAATAATTTCCAAAAAACTTGGAAAAATCAAAAACAAATTTATTCACGTTTTTAAAGACAAAATATCGATAAGAATTCCAACGGCAATATCAATAATTAAAAATAATGAAGATGAGCACTATTTTCACATTTAACAATACATGGTGTCCCATAAATAGTTTGAAAATTCATAAAAACTTATGGTATATTTGCATGGGGTTTGTGAAAAAATTAATCTCGCGAAAGCTTATTTTTTTTTGTAGGGGAAAAAAGTTGACATTTCTGTCGATAGAGGGCACTGCATGTATGCAAATCACTGAAACTATGAAAATCAGAGTCCCAGAAAATGTAAAGTACACGATTAATATCTAATTTCTGAATTTTACTGTTACTGGTGCTTACATAAGGTTTTCACTGTGAAGCTGACATTGGTGGATGAAGCACTATTGGTAAAGTTGTTTTAACTCACCCACGAATAGATGGCTGAAGCTTTTCGGACACAGAGATTGAAGAAAGGTTCAGATCCAATCATTTCTATCGGACTGATTTACAATGGCCACTATTTACAAAAATTGAACTAACTTTTCTGTACCAGAAAAATCCCTCACGAGAATAACTCTTATTTTTTTTTAAAAACTGCATTTAAAAAACCAATTCCTTCAGTTTTTATGGATTTTCACACTATTCACAAATTTATGGGCCACCCTGTACATTTTCCAACAATAAATAATGGTAATACCGTTACATAATTCAGCAACATTGATCAATTACTGTAAATTCATTAAAACTGAACTCGTAAAATTGTTTCAAATAAAAAAATTGTCAAGTTTTTTTCAGTTTCTACAGCTTGAATATTTGATGTCATCAAATTCACACTTTTGCTGCTAATTGATACGTTTAAAGGACATCACAAGCCACTTCATTGGTTTGAAAACTCGTCGTGGGTTACTTAAGTGATCTGTAATAGTGCTGCCAGTTACTTAAGATATCTGCAAATGTGTCAAGGCCACTTGAGTGATCTGGAAATGTGACGTGGGTCACTTGAATGATCCACAAATGCCCCACTGGTCACTTAAGTGATATGCAACTGTGCTGCAGTGATCTGTAAGTACACTACAGGTCACATAAATATGTCGCGGGCCACTTAAGTGATCTGGAGTTGAACATTTCTGTGCAGTATGTTACAATTGTATCCACTGTTATGGGAAGCATTTTTGCAGTTCACAGGCAAAAAAAATTTAAGAACACTTTGAACTAAGATGCTGAATTATAAATCACCAACCCATTGTCTGTCAAAAATAAAAAGTTTTGATTTTGAGTAGCTAAATATATGTAAAAAATAAAAAAATAAACTTTTCTGAATGCTATTTCGAAAAAATAATGACAAACCATCAAAACAACAGGGAAAAAAAGTTATTTTTTTAACTGCTTTTTTCCAGCATATGTGTAAGAAATAAGCAGATTTCATTATTTTAAGAAATAAAAACAGCAGAAATACTAATACTTATTTTTTTACAGCGAGATTTGTTTTTGTAAAAGAGTAGACAAAATCCATGACTTTTTCAGTCATAAAACCCAAAAAATAAAATATTGTTACAAGGTAAAACTGAAAAATATTTATGAAATATTGAACTTAGTCATTGGCTGTAATTTGAGAGATCAATTTTATTTTTAAAATTCAACTTTGAATTTTTCATTTCACTAATGTGGAACATAATTTTTTTTTTTTTTGGAATGACCCATGGCTGACTATAGCAATATACATTGCAAAAAATGTAATTGAAATGAACTTTAGAACTTGTAAACCTATTTTTTTCCGAAAAATCCAAGGTTTCATATGAAGCCCAGGGGTCATATAAAGAGTATGTAATACATATAGCAATATTATTTCTTGCATTGAACAACCCATTGTTTTAATAAATGAATCTCATCAACTGCATTCAACCCCATTGGTACTATGTGAAAGGTATAGAAATTTTTAGGTAGTCTAAGGGTTAAATGTGCTCATAGGTCACTTAAATGGTGTGAAACTGTGTCACAGTGTGATCTGTCAATATGCCACAGCTTACTTCAGTGATCTGGAACTGAATCGCGGGCTACTTGAGTGCTCTGTAAGTATACTGCAAATGTTATTGGCGATTTTGTAAAAAAATAAAGATTTGGTCATGTTATAAAACAGCGTTTTATCTTGAGGAACCTCTCGTTCATGCACAAAAATGTTTAAAAACTTAATTTTTTACTTGCTTCTATATATTATAAATTGTAATTCTGGTCGAATCAGCCCAATAAATTTGTTAATAATTCTATATGTGATGCACATAGCCACTTACAATTACGATATAATAATCATAATAAACAAGAAAAATTTACTGTTTAATAAGGTAAACTCCAGGACAATTGCCTGGGCAATGTGAACATTTTCTGAGACGTTTGCGCACAGCCATGAATGTTTGAGTTTTCCAACATTAAGTATAGTCCTTCAAGCACAAGATGCAATTAGCTACTTCATGTCATGTGTCAGACAATTCTATTTTTTTTCTTCTAGAAGGAGAAACCAAACATGAAAGCTCAGTTGTTGATGAGAGATTCTTGTTGTGCAAATGCTATACCTCAAGGAAAAGCGATTGAAAAGGAGCACAGAATCCTCTGACATACCAAGTCTATTCTCATTCTTGGGAAATATACTGCCCCTGACATTTGAACAACATTCACTACAGCACAGCCTAATGATTATCATATGACAATTGTCATCACCTGCAGAATTATTAGCTGAATCCCCACGCTGTTTCTATCAGGACAATAAATTTATACTTTAATATTTGATCATGTCTTCATTTTGACAGTCAAAAACTGACAATTTTTATAAATATTGATAAGCTATAAAAAGAAAAAACAACATTCCGAAATAAACATAAAAGAACAGACTCTTTTCTTAGTATTGCTCCATATAAAAGAGTAACAAAATGAAACAAAAAACATATATTGCAATATCCACTGATTTTACATTCAAATTGCCGACATGAGAATGGTTCACCATGCATTCATCAGTTTTCCAAGATGGCCTAGACTAGGAAGATAATAGTCCGGAACCATCAGGTGGTCATCCTCATTTGTGCTTTCCTCGTAATTCCTTACTTCATCAAGGCTGCTGATACCAGTTAGAACTAATAATGTTTTCATACTGTTGCTAGTTCCCAGCACTATATCTGTGTTTAATCTGTGATAGAAAAATTTAAATATAAATTCAATGACATTGATAAAAAAATAAGTCTCTCGCATGATCATTTCAGCAATATTATATAAAAAGTGAGAAAAAACACTTTTGCAATTTGTTTTTTTTTTGTCATCCTGAAGCCAGGTATTCACAAACTGTTTTGCCTAATACAGTACCCTTAGAAACACTAGATGTTTTGTTTCCATTTTTATTGGATTGGAAAAGTGACAAACCATTGTAAATGGTCATACACGGTCATAAATGGTATACACGTCTGAAACGCATTGTTGGGAACTACGGTAACCAAAGTAAACATTCCAAAAGTGATTGTTGAGGCCCCAAAACCATTGTTGCCCAACAGTTTTTTGCCTATTTCAGGCATTTGGCCAGCTCTGACAAACTTTTAAAGTAGACTATGGTTCAATCCCGGCCCTGTTTGGTATATATTCAAAATCTGGCGATGATCGGTCTAAAACTAGATTTGTATGAAGAGCAGACATACATACTTTCACATTTATATATAAGATTTTGTTTTTCGAATGTGACGGTAAAAGCCTCTAAGACTTGTTCAAAGTGTGTCCGATGCATTTTCTTGTATTTTTCTAAAAATAGTCCACTAATTATACACATCTGAGTTTCTTAGTGCTGATTATTCAGGGTGTCCCGGAAGTCCTAATCAGGGCTTTATCTGATCAAACGTTCATTGTATCCTCCTCTCACTTCCAATCAGAAAGTTGTCACCTTGTCTCTCTCGAGGCCAACAATAATATTTTAAAAAATCCACGTTTCTAAGTGCAATATTTGCTGAGATAATGAAATTCAGAAATAGAGAAAAATTGGTCAAAGTAGTGTGTCTGATGCATTTTCTTGTGTATAATTAGCGGACTATTTTTAGAAAAATACATCTGAATTTCTTAGTGCTGATTATACAGGGTGTCCCGTAAGTCCTAATCAGGGCTTTATCTCATCAAACGTTCGTTGTAGAGGTCTGGTTTCAATTTAAGAAATTCTCAAAATGTGTTCAGGAATGACTTGGTATCAGTTTTGAGAGTGAAGAGATACAGAGTGTCATAAAATTAAAAACAACCTAAACTTTTATACGGTCCTCTACTCCTCTCACTTCCAATTAGAAAGTTGTCGTCTTGTCTCTCTCGAGGCCAATAATAATATTTTTAAAAAATCCACGTTTCTAAGTTCAATATTCGCCGAGATAATGTATTTTAAGCATTTTTTAAACTAGAACCATAGATGAGAAAAAGACAGAATTGTGATTTACAAGACACCATGTATGTAGCTGCATATTATCTGCAGTTTTTCTTTTCCCTGAGAGGTTAAAATTGGTAGAATGGACACAAATATTTTCAAAATTAATTTGTAAAAATATTTTTTTTTAAATAAAAGATTGATAGTGTACAGAGATGGGTCAGAAAAATAAATATTTTCTTTCCAGAAAAATGTTTGTGTGTGTTTCCATTACTTAAAATTTCATTATTTTAATTATTGAAAAAATGTTTTCTCAAAGAAGAGAGAAATTCTACTGAAGGGATTATACATCACCAAGAATTATACACAGGAAATATATTAAGGTAATTGGGAGAAAAAAATCAGGATGAGAGGATGTAAATGTGTCCTAAGTCGAAGGGATGTGAATCAGAGTATTATTGTATTTGAGTCATGCTCAAACCAAGATATTCTTAGGTCGGGATTACACTATAAAAGTGTAATAAAAGTTCTTTTATAGAAGTTTAAAAATGCAACCAATTCTACAAGCCTACCGGTCAAATTCAAGCGAATGTAAGCAATAAGCTTATTGGTTGTTTTTTTTCTTCAAGTTCCATAAAAGAACTTTTCTAAAACTTTCAATAGTGTAATCCTGGCCTTAGACTATGAGAAGATAATGAGCAGTTTTGGTGCGAAAAAAAAATATGACAGACCTATCACCAATCATTAAACATCTTTTTGGCTCGATGTTTGGATGCTTTGCTTTGATGCAATCAAACATAAACTTGCTGGGTTTGCCTAGAGATAGAGCTGTTCTCCCAGAAGCTTTTTCAATCGAAGCTATGAATGATCCAGAGCCTGTTAAATGATAAGATTATGGATGAATATGTGTTATATATACAGAAATAATAATCTAATCTAATAGCACAGAAAAATCTCAATATAACAACACTCTGGGGGGGACCAAGAAAAAATGTTGTAGAAAGATTGTTGTTATATCGAGAGGTGGTTATTTAACATTAGAATATAGCTTTTTTTTTCTTTAATATAAATAACGTGATCCTCACGTATTCTCAAGGGATCAGCATGATCCGTCCAGGGAATTTGTTAGAGTTAGTAAACATCCATGCCCGAACCGGGATTCGAACCCAGCCTTGCACAGTGAGAAATTAGTTCCCTCGACCACTCGACTGCCAGGCGGCAGTCATTCAAGCTTCTTAGCAGAAAAATTCTTCAACAAATATTATTGTAGAGGAAAATTTATTGTTGTAGCAAGGCTTCATTGAATTATAATAAGTTAAACACACATAATATGTATGTAAACACCAACACAGAATTAATGCCCAATTGAATATAGCACAGATAGAAAATAACTAACATTTAAAATAAGAGCTATTCAAAGCAAAACTATTATACCCGGTATGATTAAATTTCTATCAGTTGGAAACTGTTCGTCTTTGTTTGTAGCAACAAATAAGCATTCTGGATTTTTGAGGTAACTTGCTGTTTTCAGTATTTTTGTGAAGCTGATATGCTCATCAAAACCACACACAACAGCACCAACCTAAGAAAATAAACATTCTACATCAGAGTATTTTCTTACAATGCACTATATTAGTGCCCTGGTGTTAAAGAAAGCTATTATGAATAAATAATATTTAATTAAAGATTAATACAGGCGTGATTAATTGGTTCTGGAAAATAGTTGCGCAAGTAAAGATCGCATAAAGCGAGTTGAATTTAACAGGGGATTGGTTTTCTTCAAAAGGATTTAAATAAAATTAACCCAACAGCAAAGGGAAATTTTTTAAGGAATTAATTATTAAAACTTATAAGTGAATAAATCCCATAAATTTAGGCAATATGAATGCACAAAATTAATACTTTTTCTGCCTTCACTACTTCTGATTGATTCTAGTGTAAGTGTGGACATTTTCTTTCCTGAAGAGCCTGGTATGATAGGGTGATAACTATTTTTAATAAAACAGTTAAGATTTGGCTGACAAGCAGCATTTTTCATTTCTTTATAAACATTTTAGTAGCTAATCCAGATAATTATGCATATCTCTCGCAAATATAAAAATTATAGTTTCACTAGAACCACTTTTTTCAATTAAATTTTTCATGACACTGCCAATGTGTTACCAAATGTTGTTCAGCAGTGAGATCTTGTGAGTTATATTAGAATTTATCTCATACTTTTCTTAGCTACATCATCAAAAATCCAATGTTGTCATAAAAGGATATAAATGTTACATCTTCAATTTGCTAGCCCATTTTCAGAATTGAAGTTGAACTTAAGCCGAATTTTGCAGGTTGGAATTCCTAAAATGAACTCTTAAAAATTGCATGAACCTATGGGGGGATACCCGTATTCATAAAAATTTGCTATTTCATTTAAAACTTTTTTATAAAAAAAATAATAAAAGAAAAACATGCTTATGATTTTTTTTTGAAGTAGATACCCTGTACACAACTGTGAACTTTTAACAGAGTTCTTACGAAGATATAAATGCAGATTGCACTCATTTTCTTATAACATTTCCCAGCGCAACTAGAAGTGATGAAAGCACAGGAAGATGTGTCAAATAAATAAATAAAATAAAAATAAATTAAATAAATAATAAAAGATACATGAATACTGGAAAAAATTCAAAGTTGTGAAGGGTATCTAATTTAAAAGAAACACTCCATAAGCCAGGGGTTCTCAAACTGTGCACCACCAATCTTTGTCAGGGATGCACATAGTGGCAGCCAAGACTACAAAGCTCAGAGAATGTAAAAAGATCTATAAAATTTGAAGAGATTCTTTGTCAAACTGCTCTAAGGAACCACAGATAAGCGTTGAGGGGGTGATAAGGGAAAGGGGGTGCAGAGAATGGAAAAAGTTTTGAGAACCCCTGCTATAAGCAGATGTTTTCTGAGTATTCTTTTTTTTTCACAACAAATTTTTTTTGGAAGTTTTGAACATACATCCTATTATAATATTTTTGGAAGACTGGTTATAACTGGAAAATATTACTGGTTATATAAGATTGCAGATGAAAGATGATGATTTAGGCAGATTCCCCATGGAGGAAGAGATGAATTTTGAAAACAAGTGGAGAAGAAATCTTTCTCTACATATATTCTATTGTGTTCACATTAAGATAAAGCATACAAAATCCCAATGAAATTAGTTACATACTTCAGGATCAAGCTGTAGCTGCTTCACATATTCCATCCAATCAGGAGGATGTGGTTCTGGCTGAAAGGAAATATAAATAGACAATATAAAATAAAATTGACATTAGTAGTGAAAAAAATGTAAATATACAGGGTGGTCCAAAACCCTACCAAAAAACTTCTAGGGGTGATTGTACACGTCAAGATAAATAATTTCTACAATGGGAACCTTGGGTCAAACAACATTGGCAATGGGAGAACCACCAAGCAAGCAGCAACATATCCAGGGTGGTGGATTGGTCATAGTTGACCTGTGACATGTCAAGCTTGATCCCCAGGCTTGAATCCACTGGACCACTTTTTCTGCAGCCAACTGAAATCATTAGTCTATGACACACAAGCAGACTCAGCAAAAGAATGTGTTGCTAGGATAATTGTTGTTGTTGCTGACAAGATTAACTCAACATCAGGCCTCTTTGAGAGGGTGTGCCATTCCTTCATTGGCCAGTGTCAGTTGTTCAACAGTACCCTCTGATATCACTTTGAGCAGCTACTGTGAGTGCTTGCATAGCTTGTTACATTGGTATGTTTTATTTTCCTTTGATATCCATGACCTACTGCTGTTTCTGTACTTAGTTTTCTGATTTGATAAATGTATTTAGACCGAAGATTCCATTGCAAAAGTTATTTGTTTTGATGTGTATAATCACCCCCCTAGAAGTATGTCGGTGGAGTTCCACACCACATTGTATAACACAAATATATGAATGCTACCTAAACTGTAGATGCCAGTCTAATTGGCGCTCATGTGCAGAAAATAACAATGGCACAAAAAATAGATTACATTTCAGATGTGGATAAATGAGTTAAATTAGTTATTTGTCATTGGATGTGGTAAAAGTAATGATAATTTTTATTGTACTTAGATTCTGTGCAGACCAAAAATATTTGAAAATATTAACATTTGTATTTTTAACTAAATAATTTCAATAAAACAATAATTCAAAATATAAAGGAATGGAACTCGTTCAAAAGTAAGTTTCTTCCCATTTAATAATCTATTTCAGCAAAATAATAATTTCAGAACAATAATGATAAGGGCCCGGATTTCTGTGTCTTCGCATATTTTTTTATTTTATGTGATAGAGTATATTTTCAAAATTTTAAGGCATTTTTTGCGTATTTCCTGATTTTTGATAAAAAATATACTATTTTTTCCTTGCTATTCCAATTCTGCTTCAGACTGGTTTTTGCAGTTCCTGCCTCTGACAGATTTTTATGCATTAAAAGTGGAAGTCTGATTGGTAAAAAATTCTGAAATTCAGGTTTTTCAACCAATCAGCAATGTACTGAATTTTTGGAGCATAAAAATACTAGCCCTTCAACAACATTGGTGTGTGTCTGTAACTAGATTAATCATCTGAATCGGTGTCGGTGATAGTAATTCTTGGGAAAAATTGGCTAAAATCGGTAAATAGGGAGATTTTTAGCTTTGTGGGAAATTTTGAGCGTGTTTATCAAATAAAAAGAATTATTTTAATTTTGTGCTTTTCTAAAGGTAATAGTTATAATACTTATAGATGACAGTATATTAATTCTGAATTTGGGTGGGGGAGAACTTGCTCAAAAGGGAAATTTTTGGCTCAATGAGGTTAGTTAGCAAAGCATTTCTGTTCAAACAATAAGTAATAGTTCAGACTGCATCAACACTTCTCATTATCATGTTATTTTGCTAAAATTAATGTTATCTGAGATAGGGAATGAAAAATGTTTTAGGGCATATTTTTAGTTTTATAAGGTATATTTACAGTTTTTTAAGAGTATAAAGGCATATTTTATAGAGCATTTTTTTAGACGTTTTTAGAGCATAAAAATCCTAACTCTAATAATGATAATGACAATATTTTTTGATTGTTTGAACACGTTTAGACTCTTGTGTCCAAAATCCAACCCTGAATAAATCTCAATGTTATTTTTTTACTTGATTTATATAACTTCTCAATTTGGAGTCTTTTTCCAAAGTGTTTAATAAATTCTGGATTCAAGAAACTAAGCTTTGACAATGAAACATAATAATAATGATCTTACTACGCACACCAATCGGATGATGTTTGATTCCAGCAATATCAAGTTCTTTTGCAATACCTGGGCCACCAAAGATATGAACTTTCTTCTGAAAGTTCAAGGACTGCAGATAAACGGCTGCACAATAGGATGTGCAAAAAATATTATCCTGCAAAATAAAAAGATTGATTTTCAGACATAATTGAGACTAAATAAAGACGGAAATAATGAATATCAGAAAGGCATTGTAGACAAATTTAAAAAAAAAAAACCCTGCTTACAATAGCATCCTATAAAATTTCACTGTGGGCATTGAGGTAACCACATAATATTTTTGACTGCTTGTAGAGCAGTGTTCTTCAATGTTTCTACACCTGCGGACTGATGAAAACAGTAAAACAATTTTTTGGACCAGCAGAAATGAGAGAAGTAATTTGTAGACTGGCAAAAAAAATAAATAAATAAAAAAAATAAATAGGAAAAGTAGCCTAATTTGTGGACCAGCAATAGATAGATAAATAGGAATAATTTGCAAACTGCCAAAAATAATCATAAGCAGAAAAACACACACACAATTTGCAGATTGACTGACCGGCAACAACACATTTGAATCACTTAATGCAAAAAGGGACATATAAGTCTGTTTTTCACAAAAAGTTTACTTTCTGCCATTTCCCACTTTGGTACACGCTTTGACAGTGTTATATGTCAAAAAAAGGTGATGCATTGTGAAAAATATTCATAGCTGAAGCTTTAAAATTCAGCAGAAAAGGTTAGTCTCAATTCTTTTGCTGTTTCCTAAAAACTTGTTTTTGTGACTAATGCCATTTTTGCACATGAAGCGATGGCAACATTGTGTGTAGTTGAACCCAGTAAAAGTAATGCAGCTCTTGAAATATTTCTTCATATTTTCATCGGTTGAGGTTGTACGAGATGTGCACGATGCTGAATTTTGTAACAACAAGGGTAAACACACTTATATTTTATATAACTTGTATTTGTTACAGAAATGTTTTTTGATGCTACCCTAACCCAAAATCATTCTTGAATGGAATGCATGCAGGGCTGCAACTAGATACTTTGGTTCAGTGTCCGGGGCACCAGACCTGCCTGCTCCCCCTATTTGCGGCCCTGAATGAATGTGATGTTAATATAGGTTTTTACTCCTTTTCTCTGCCTTTGAGATTTTTTGTAATAGCACCGTGTGAGGGAGATTGGGGCAACTCATCTTGTCTCAGTCAAACCAACTCTCAAGTTGAGGCTACATGAGTTTGATTTGAGTATCCCCATGCGAGGAGGCCCTCAATCTCATAAGAGGCTTTGGTTGTGTTTGGATAAAAGTTGTCACTTGAACAATAAATGAAACCTTATTTAAATGAAGCAATATTTATACCAAAATCCTGGTGGCCTCCAGAGTGACGGTGCTTCCATCACTCTCTTAAGTCAGTTAAATTTAGTCAAAATCATTGTTTTAGCCATCTACCAACTGATGAAACACTACTCATGCTTCCTGAGCATCACCTATATTTTTCAATCCCTAGGGATGCACACCACCAGAAATTTAACATTAGAACATATATGACTCCTTAACAGGCTCACTCTTGTTTTGTAAATTAAAAACAAAAGGCATGAAAATCGGACACAAAAAGAATCAATAAAATTTGCCCACATCACCTTAACATGGCTTTGAAACGAGGGGAAACTTTAGGGCACTCAGCCTAAGCGAATATAGGCTGCATAAGTGGGGTTGACATCAGTACTTCCTGACCTAAAAAGTTTATGTACTAACCAAGTTTAAGGTTTAATTTTCCATGAGCATGGTCAGTGCAAACATGGCAACTTTTTTGCACCCAAGTTTGCAGCCCTGACTTTGCTAGTTGTGGCAATGATTTATCTCTTTCTATCATTTTATCACTCACATTTTTTGTGTGCAAATTTTTTGCACATAATTTTTTTTCTTAGTCAGTTAGCTGCATTTACTGCAGATTTTGAATGCATATTGCACAGTACTATGAATCAGACTGATTCATGTAAAAAACTGTATTTTTGTGTAACTGTATGTGTTATTTTTTAGCCGTTTTGAATTGAAATTTTATGCTTTGTGTGAAAAAAAGTCTACATGTTGTGGGAAAACTAACTGTGCTTATTTCTGAAATACAGTGTAATAACAACTTACCAACTCTGAAGGGAAGCCCAACTTATCACATTTCTTTACATAACTACTTCTATCATTTGTGCTGTTATTCGTAACATATATGATCTTTTTACCCTGAAACAAATGAATAGATATCAAAGAAACAAGTACATTTATGTTGCGTAATACGAGCATACATCAAGAGCAAAACACTTAAAAATCAAAAAAATAATGCAGGATAAAGAAATCTATATATATGAAATTGATTTTGTGTGTGTGTGTATGTCATCTATACAAATCTACAATTTTAAATTAATTGTCATCAAATTTCGGATACATACAAAACGGGGCCGGACTTTAACGATAGGCTACTTTAAAAGTTTCTCAAAACTGGGAAAATGCCCAAAATGCACAGAAAAATGTCCGGCAACAATGGTTCTTGGGCTCCGACAATCACTTTCGGAATGCTTACTTTAGTTACTGAGGTTCCCTAGCAATGAGTTTCAGATGTGCATATGCCTTTACAATAGTATGTCACTCCTTTAATGATGCCAGTATTACAGTTACCTTATAATGGTTTGGCCTAAGATCGCAATACCAGAAACAAGAACATACTCTGACACAAGTGTGCATTTGCCCCTCCTCCACTCAGTAATTTTTTTTGGAACGGTCAAATAAAGGCAAATTAAATAAAATTGGTTTCTTATTTGAGCAGCTCTGGAGCACTAGAAACAAATTTGAATGAATTTCTCAATGAAACTTGCCACGTTATACTAACTTTCTATTTACAGGCCATGTTGTGGGTGACAGGAATTTGTGGCACAGGTCTGAGCACCACTAGAAGTTGTTCAGAAATAAAAAGTGTTTACATAAAGTTTGAGACAAGCCCCACAGGTTCAAAATACTTCCAATGTCTGTTTACGGGATGGGTGTAAGTATTGATCATGGCCCTAACAAGTGCAATATTTACAAGGCTCCAGTCCTGAAAAATTACGGTCTATTGTTTTACACTATAAATTCCTTGTAGCGGAGCCCACAGAAGGTCCTTGCCAAGGAGCCTGCTGCAGCTTGTGGCGGGGGCATGGTAATTATAGCTAATCATTAAGAGCTGTAATTTGATCAAGTTATCTGGCACAATTTAAAATGGTAAAACAATCCTGGATCTAAATGCGGACAATTTCTTTAAAAGTGGGATGGAATATCATCAAAAGATCGTTTCTGCAGCAAGTGGATCCAATGTCATTCCATCATGCTGAAAATATTACAGAAAAGAGATATCCAGAGATTGAAATGGCACACGTTGCTTGGCTGGGGGAATATAAGAGGTAAAAACTTCAACTGAATAAAAATTTCAATCGAGAGAAATCTTTCGAAACAACAAGCAAAATTATTTGCCTCAAAGTTTAACGTGGGGAATTTTGAAAGATCAGATGGAGGGCTGCCAAAATTAAAGAAGAGTAATGTTCTGACCGTTTAGATACTATGCGGAGAAAGTGCAGTTTTGCCAGTGAACCGTGAATGGAAAGACCTTGTTTTTGCAAGTTCGTAAAAATGAGGGACAACTATACTACAGCTGTTCCATTTTATATTTAGTTGTGTATACATACAAATGAAAAATATATAAGTTAATAGAAATTAAGCAACAATCACAAATGGCATAATTCACGGGTTCTCAACTTATAGATTGCAACACAAACTTGGGTCAGTGTGATCGACCAATCCATGGCTTATTCAAATCCACTAACAGTCACATATTCTTGATCTATAGGTCTCAACATAAACTTGATTCACAGGGACTTTCGAGTTGGGCCGTAAAAATTCACTTAGACCTACAGATAGGGATATTTGAGCTATTAGTCACAACTCAAACCTGATTTGGAAGGTCTTCGAAGATGGGTTGTCGAAATCCACTAACAGTCAGGGGGGTCTTGAATTATGGGTCATGACTGAAACTTGATTCGTAAGGGTATCCGAGATAGTACATACCAATAGGGATTCCTGAGCTAAGGGTCACACAACCCAATTTTGATTTACAGGGCTTCCGAAATGGGTCGTGCAAATCTACATACAGCCAGGGATTTTTCAGCTATGGACCGCAACTCAACCTTGATTTGCTGCAGCTTCCTATATAAGCCATACCTATCCACTTTCATGAATACATTTATTGTGTCACTGGCTTCATAACTGTCCCTTGGGTCACGTTGTTGTGTTTGGGTCACGGCTGGAAAAGGGTTAAGAACCCCTGGCTTGGACCTTAAGAACCCCTGGCTATAGGATTTCAGACTTCTACATTTTCAATCCTTATCTAATTTTCGTTTTTCCTTCATGATGATAACTGAACTCCTCTACATATGTGGAGATAGTCTTGGAAATCTAGGGGGCACAATGATGATGATGTCAACTGATGTATACGCATATACATTAGATCTGTCAACTGTCGTGGTCGGCTGCAGTTGGTTTTCTGTGGTTCCCAACTTCAAGGCGCAAATGCGAGCCGATCTCCCCGTTAAAAAGAGTCCTACAACGATAAATAATTCAATCATAACACTTCACTCATAGTTAGAAAAACTAGTGGCAGATGGCAGCACTACACATAACAAGCATTACAGAGAAACAACAAAAACTTCACGTCAGGTTTCACTACACGTACACATTCCCGCATGTACAGATTCGTTGGGGGGTTCCGCAGGGGAGGGGGGTGGTGTAGTAGTAGTAGGTAGGTAGGGCCTCCAAAAAATGGCTCGGGGATCCATGATGTTCTTAAGTCAGCCACCTCGTTGGGCAATTTGACTGTTGTGGCATTGTATTTGTATTTGTATAACTCCACCTTTTGACGCTGGAAGGGGAGGGGGCACTGCCTCCCACGCCTCTCCCCCGTATCTCCGCCCATGCTCCTCGAGCCTTCCACTGATACATAATAAAGCTGACTATAACGACATTTAAAATACAGTAATGCAAATAATATACATAATGACATTTTACCATATTATGTAACGCAGTAATAGTCTCTGGTGAACCAGGGATTGATTCAACGCCCATCCACAGAACACCTAAAATAAAAAAAAATAAAAAAATTCAACTTATTTTTGTTATTATTTCAACTAATTTTTTTTATCATCGCAACTGTGAAATAAAATGAATTGTTCAAAAGAAATTTTTGTTTTTACCATCGCAATCAACCAGCACGTAATCAAATGAGTCGATGAAACCAGCCGCGAAAAGATCGGAATCGATTTCTTTGCATCTTCTTCCAGACATGACGATGACGGCAATTTCAGACAAACGATGACGATAAATTAGATTTCAAGCAGACGACATACCACCCCGGAAAAACAATTTCTTACTTAATGTTGACATTCACAAGCAACCTTCCAGTTCAAGAAGCGCCGGCTGTGATTGATAGAGGAGGAGGTTTCAAACACTCACTATAAGTTACAATAGTAAACGAGGAATTTATGTTCATTTCTCCGTAGATGGCGCTAAAATATTTCATTACTTCTCAGCAGGATGGAGCTGTGGACTGAATCTGACCATAACATTGGGAAAAGTACGAGAACATAAATACGGGACTATGCCGATTCTCGCCAAAAATAGTTGCTAAATTGAGGAGGGGGGGGGGGGATCGCCAATTAGAAGTAAAATTGCTTAAAAAAATTGTCAATAAGAGGAAAAATAGAGAGTTTCTGCAAACTTCCGTAAAGTAATTTTTTTTTTTTTGCGAAGAAAAAAGGAAAAAGTTGAGCATCACGAATGATGAGATGATTATTTTGAATAATCAATTAAGGACGCACGCAGGTCCCCAATTAAAAACAAGAACTGACTTCGCCGCCCAAAGGCAAGTATTCATTTGGTGCCCCCACCTCGAAATTTCGAATGAGTAAAGAGTAAACTTGGCTCCCTTGTTGGTCCAACGCCCGGAGAATCAGACCCCGTCCTGCTCTCACCAAGTAGCGCCGTGGGCAAGGTACATTGCATTGTATATTCATGATTTATTGGTGGGAGGGACTCACAAATTGCCTGAGGTCTCAGATTCTGATTCCTATGGGTAGAGGGTGACTTTGATGGCCCTCTGTCCGGCGCGATGGGGCACCAAACCCAGTTACGGTCTAAATCAGTACTTTTACTCATCCAAGGTTATTTCAGGCGGCCACCAGTATTGAATTTCGATAAATTTGAAATGTGCAAATGGAAAAAAATAATACCACTTTAGCCAATCCACACAACCCTCAGAGGGGTTCGCAACCCCCTTTTTAATACTAAAATAATACCGAGATATCACGGGTTCTTAAAACCCTCCCATAACGGAAATCCCCAAGCCCAGATACCGCTTCAACTTTTCTTCTCATATGACATGTTCCCCTTCCCTCCTTCCGTCCTGTCCATATCATTAGCTAGTGGACGGAGTCAGCATTTGTTCAGAGTCTGATAACGAAGGGGACAGAGACCATGTTTTTCTTTTCCCTTCGAGGTAGTATTATCGAAGGGAAAATTAGTATTATTGCGTACAGCCAAAGCCTCCTAGTAGTTAGTATCTAGGAGGCTTTGGTACAGCATACATAACAGGAAACTATATTTTGTTTTTCCTTCTCTAGTTTTATTATTTTGTGTTGTGGGGGGGGGGGGGGGAGAATTAATCAGTGCACAATTGGAGAAAAACGATTCTTCTGGAAGAGGTGACAATTTCTAAAAGATTTAGTGTTTTCCAATGTGGCAGTTATAATGCAGATAAGGAAAATTTTAAAAACCTCTTAAACGGTTAATCTTTTGTGTTTCACGGACCCTTTGAACAAATAAGACGACTACTGGGGATTGCCTTGGTCATGAAGATGAAGGACAAGACCTTCGCAGAATAATATTCAGCGCATGTAATGTTAAAACAATAACTTAACTGTTATCTCATCCATGCTCACTGTGTGTGACCCCTGGAACCTCTCCAAGGACCGGGTTAAGATAATCTGTTTCAGACTTCGAACTTGTCATTTTACTTTTATGGAAGCTACACTAACTTCCAGAAGAAATCGAACCCATATTGATACGTATGCGTACATGCAGAGTTATATTGCACACATCTTGAACCTTTGACTCGCAATAAAGAAATTCAAGACAGCTCTCAATCCTTATAGTGTATCTTATTTCATCGTCGTTTTAACGATCTCTTTCTCGCTCTTGAGTCTTCGACATCCCATTCAAGTTCAAGTTGCATTTATGGAGTTGACATGACAGTAGAGGCGAACGCAGGAAGATGGAAGGGGGGGGGGGAGAGTGGAGAAATCCCGCAGCCCTGAAAATTGAAATACCGAAAGAAACTACCCTTTTTATGCTATATAAACCAATTTTCGTTAATTTAAATGTTTTTTTGAAGGCTGATTACTCAAAATTTCTCGGGAAGAAAATTTTTGTGCTCTCCCCTTAAGTCTTTTGTGCTCCCTTCAAAGGTCGATCCTGCGTTTACATCCCTACATATATTTTTTTTCTGAGGATGGACATTGACGGTAAAATTGTGACCCCAAAAAAAGTTCAAATGCGCGCCTTGTCGTATTGAACAGGTACAATATATTTTTTCGGGACAATTTTCAAAAATACCTGACACGGAGTTAGCAGTCTTATGTGAAATATTGTTTAATTTTTAAATTATTAATATCAGTTCAATATTATAGTAAGAAAAATTATTTCTTTCATTAATTCAGGAACTTTTATTGTCTCTGGAATTATGTATTTGAATCATAGTTTTGAATTTCCATTCAACAATAACTTTTTAATATTTCCAAAATATTATTTTTCATTTATTCTGAATTTTCATAAGAACTGAAATTATTCATTGATTTCGAATTGTTATTCATTACGAATTTTCATAAATTTTGAAATTTGATTAATTATTTTTCATCAATTCTGAAATTTTTATTACTTCTGAAATCATTTATTAACTTCAAATTGTTCATTAACTTCAAATTGTTCATTGTTCAACTTAAAATTGTTCGGGAATTTTTCATTAATTTTAAATTATAAATATTTATGGAATTATTTCTTGATTTCAGATTATGAATAATTCTGATTTTTCATTATCACGAAATTATTTTTTATTAATTCTGAATTTTTTTTTAAAATTTTGATATTTTACTAGTTATGGAATAATTTTTCATTTTTTTCTGAATTTCCATTAGTTCTGGAATCATTCATTAATTGCAAATCGTCATAATCCTGTATTTTCATTAGTTTTTGTTCAGTGTGTTTAATAATATTAGCCCACAACCATTGGAATCGTTCTTATCCAAAAACGTTCATATTTACATCTCAGGAAGCACCGAGAGCTCTGCAATAGCTCAGTAATCTAATATAATACAGTAATGCATTCAATAATTTACCACTGTGTTTAGGTATCAGTTTATTAAATTCGACGTAATGAAAACAAAACTAAACAACGAACGATAAAACGGGATTTTATTACACAAAAAAAGAGAGAAAATTATGTACAAATCGTTTCAGTTTGAATTTAGAAAAATATAATCGAGTTGTTCGAACAAAATTGTAGGTGCGATACCCATTGCTTTCAAAGCGTTGTCGTCAATACGGTAAAAATTACTAAAAAAAAAAAAAAAAATCGGAGCTTCTTTCAATGTTGAAGGTAGATCGGTTGATTTCGAATGGAATGATTTAAAAACGAAAATAAATTGTTCATTTTTATTCCGAAAGAATCGGAATGTAATAAATACACTCATTCAATTTCATCAAGAGGTGTTGTGTGAGATGGGGAAAAGATCGCGTTTGTTTCATACTCATTTCTCTCCCAATGGCGTTTGTTCTGAAGCACTTTTCTTTAAAATGTTTTCAGAATGACACGAGGTCACACGTCGCTCATCTTTGACAACATGTAATAAAGTCCACAAGCCGTTTTCATCAACAACTCTGAAACGTTAATTTTCCATATAGTTTTTTTTATATATAGGCTGTCCTTCCACATCATATTTCGTTTTGGTCATGTGATTTGAGTGTCATATTTTGTAGATTCGAACACATTTCATAAAAACACAACAAAAAAAAATTTATTCATATAAACACCCTAGTAAAAAAATGCTATTTTTATATTGCACATTTTCAGGTCTTTCACTTTCGCTTTCATCAGTCGAAAGGGGAAGCGTCAAAGTAAGTCCATTCTAAAATGTATGCTGTTATTAACGAAATAAATGCGATAATTGCATTTCATAGATAATACTAGTCTAGTGAGTCTAAATGTTCGTTCACCAGCGGCTGGTAAATATTGTGATGAAGCCAAAAATTTTTGTCAAAAAAATTTATGATTCTTTGTTTCGATTTGAAAGATGATCGATGATTGGTCAAATTAGGCGGGTGTGGGTTCATTTCTTCATCCGAAACCTCATCCTAGAAATGGGAACACTCCACCGGGTGGTGCCGTGATGGCGATGGGAACCTCGCTTGTCGTGGTCGTTGTTATGGTGGTTTCGTACAGCGACGTGCTGGTGACGGTTCGGAATTTCGTGCTTATTGCGTTGTAGATGAGCGTGTATATTTTAGTGCTGAGGCTGGTGGCCGTGGTCACTTTCGTGATAGTCGAAGTGACTGTCGATAATTGAGGTGGGGGAGGAGGCAGAGCTGGGATCATTCCTCCCATCCCACCAGTCAGTTGCGTCGCTAAGAGTTGCTGCAACTGGTTCTGTGGAAACAGCTCGGTGTTGAGGTAAGGTGTCACGGTCGTCGTGTATGTGGTTACCGTTCTCTCGGTGGTCGTAACCGATTCCGACAAGGTTCTCGTTCTCGTGCGACGCCCATCATAAATACTGAGAACTTTGGTGCTGTATATGGTGTCAGTTGCGACATACGTGGATGACTTCGTGATGGTGGAATACAGTGTCGCCCTTCGGTTCAGTTGCTGTAAACCTAAGTAAACAGCGGCTAATGGATTCTGTTGCAATGCAGCTCCAAGTGAGAGCAAAGGATTCTGGACATCAACGTCTCTTCCTTGGGAGCTGTCTAACGGGACTATTGCATGTTCCCTACCGCTGCCGGAAGCCTGAAGAAGACCGTTAGGTACAGCTGTTTGCACAATCTGTTGATGCGGAGCTGGTTCCAGAGTCACGGCTCCGTCTAGAAGCCCGTCGATGTCCGAATCAGGAGTCTCGGTGTGTTCCACTTCTATCTCTTCCGTTTCGGTTGTCAGCAACGTGACATCGGCGGGAGGCAGGGTCTTGTAGCCGGTTATCAGTTTCAAGATAAAGAAACTCTCTGTCACTGTGTGATAAGAAGTAGAATTGCCATCCAAAATGGGAACAACGGATGTCTTGAGCATCCTCTCTGTTGTCGTATACGTTCGAGTAACCACGTTAGGCTGAAAGGCTTCACCTTCCAGTAACGTAGTCGCAAATATCGCGTTATTATTGGCGTGGTGGATGTCATCATTATTGAGAGGATCTGTAGCGTAGCCGTACTTCGTCCGGGGGACGCTGGTCGTGATGGTAAGCGTCCGAACTGATTTCCGCCTCCCAACGTGCAAGGTGACTTCACTCGTGATCGTGGTCTTCTCGTAAGTCACTCTGGCTGGATCGATGGGATTCAAAGGATTGAAATCCTCAAGCCCTTCGTCATCTGGATCGAAAGCGTTCTCTTGAGGATTATCGAGTCTATCAGTGGCTGCAACATCGTCGCTGCGGACCGTTAACTTCACTTTGAACCGGTTTAGACGAACCTGGAAGATGAGAGAAGGTAAAAATAAAATTGAACCTCACAGAATCACCCATAATCATGAAAAAATACTTACCCGATATGATGTAAGTATCTGTACAGGGTGATTATGAACTCATGGTGAAAATTGAATAGATGAGAAAGCATACAAAAGTAAAATTTTTTTCGAAGTGATGTATGAATGCAAGTGCGATGTGTTTGAACCGTAAAAGTTCAGTTGGGTGATCAGGGGTGTTGTAGTGTTTTAGACCAGTGGGTGCTCGCCTTCAGCTTTGTATAGGAAATTTTGATTTCTGAATCAGATCTTGGGTTGATCGGGCCTCTTAACCCTTTAAGCGACAATTAGAAATCACTAAACACCCCCCCCCCCCCCCCCCGCAAAATGCCATATATTTTTGAATTACGGAAGAAAATCCGATTTTCAGAAACTGCAAACTAAGGGGCATGGGAGAAAGTTTCTTTTTTATTGGGAAATCATTTTTACAAAACATCTGGGCTTGGCAATGCTAAAATAAGAGGCTTTTTTATGGAGGCGAGATATCTCGTCATTGCCGCTTCAAGGGTTGATAAAAAATACTGTTGGTACTCGAGCATCCACAATTGAAAATTGGAATTTACATCATTCTTTAAAAAAAATTGCATCCTACTATTTGGAATTCATTTTTTCCGCTGGCAGAGGGAAGTGTTTGGCTTGGCATGCTTGAAAATGGTATATCTGGATTTTCGAATTTCGTAAATACGTCCGTTATTTGCAATACCGCTATCGCAAATAATCATCACCCATGTTCCTGAGACGAATGTTTCATCTAGAGAGAATTTTTTAGCATTCCAAGCGAAACAGCGCCTTTCAATGGTGAAAACAAATTGTAAATAAGGCACTGCGAATAAGTGATTTTAAGAAATGCATTGACTAAGGAATTCTCTGCAATTCTACAAAAAAAAAAAAAAAAAAAAAAAGCGCTTCAGTTTGCTGCGTGTGCTCTGTCACGCTTCAAAGTTCCTTTACACCATGAGTAAGGAATCACCCAGTAGAATAGAGAAAATATAAGACGAAACTCTATTAAATACTGTACATTAAATACAAGTGCATAGTGCCTGTATTGTGCAAAGATGTAAGAGTTGAAATCATTAGATATTATCAAGTTATGTTTTTGAAAAACATGAGATCTGATTGAACCTAATTCGAAACATTACGAACTACACACACTAATTCGAAGTGTAATCATTTAGAATGATTGCACTAAATTTTCAATGGACACAAGTTCTCTTTGTGTTCCCAGACATGATAAGCTCCATGTTGATAATGCTTTCAAGTAAGAATTTCGCGTTTACAGATCGCTCTAGAATATCTCTTACAATGACGTTTATCTATAATTATTTTCAAGAAATGACATAACAAAAATAAGAATCGATTTTCCCCCGTTAAGACGAGTGTGATGATGCGTGAACATAACTCATTTCAAACGAGAGGATACTGACAGAAATCAACAGTTTCTTTTGTCTGTAAAGGATAACTCCATCACGTGTAAACCTAATTTCGAACCTTATCATTACAGATACTGTATCATTATGTGATAAACTAATAGCGTTTCCGAACGATAAAGGATCTGCGAGAGGAAGTTGTTTGAGGAATAATGACAAAACGGAGAGTGGCTTCACGTCGTAAAATTAATTACGAAGATGGAGGAGAAGAAAAGAGCCCTTTGAGAAGTGATTTAAGCGGCGGAAGTGATCTTGTGTCCAACACATTGACACCATACAAAGTAACTTGATAAGGAAGTTTTTATATTTTTTACTTTCGGCTTCTCCCCATAATGATGACGATGTTTCGATCGACAATTAGTAGTTTTTTTTTCTCTCTCTCTTCATGGAGAAAAACAATGGGCGTGAAATTTAGTGGCACTTTTCCTTGTCTCGGTGTCGCACCAGGAAGTTCCTTTCTTGGTCTTATGAATCGCGTTCTCGTGACACATAGTCAATGACGCTTTTTCCATGTTTAATGTGCGTGTGTCTCCCAGTTATCTACTTCCAATGTGACAACTCTATATCGTTTCAAATGATAGTAATATTCGGCCTTTAATTACGTGACGACACTAATGAGTCCGTCACATTTCTCTACAGGAAATAAACTAAGTCCATGTAAAAATGAGTCTGATGACAGTTTGTCATTGAGAAAGGAATTCCAAATGATTTTTGTTGACGTTTCGCAGTGCAATCAAATGTTTTCAACAGGAAATGTGGCTTAATTACTGGGTACAAACGGAGAGATCAGGAAGCGAATTACATCCAGGAGAAGTTATAACCGAAATATACAAACCCAATATTCTTTCACTATGAACGAACTTTTTTGCACAACTTTCGTAAAAAAATTATGAATCTGTAGCCACCAGAAAATGTCAATGAACTAACAAAATTCCGACGAATGGATTACAGGTACGAGCTCAAAGAAATTGAATATTATTGGCTTGTGTATGAATTGTATGCCGGGGCCTGGTCGATAGATATTTCAGTGCCCCTATTTGAACTTGTGGAGGAGATTCTGTATATTCGTGCTTTAATGTGGAGATGAGCGTTGCAGTTGAAAATGCTTGAATTTTTCATGTAGTAGACACAAGATTACAAGGAAGAAAGGAAGCAGAAAATATGGCAGAGACGCCTGCGCGGGGAACAGTGTTCTGCGCTGTGACTTTTCGCGCACGTGTGTGTGTGTTGTTCTGGAGTGTTATATAACGCGCTGCTTCGTTAGTTTCTGGTGAATGCTAGCGAGGTTCTGGTTCGATTCATCGAGTCTGACATCATCAGTATCTCCGAGACCGTCCAATATTTTGGGAAAGAGCGCAAAACATCCCAAGATGGTCTGTCGGGCGGTCATGTCTGTCTGTAGTGGACACGTACAATATTCCACTTCTTTTGTTCTGAATTGATATTGAAGGTAATAGAAGAATGGCATAGGAAATATATACTATTATACTAAATATATATATATACTTTTAGAAGGGCATAGGAAAACTTTCGCCAAGGTATAGTAAATGAATTCATTCAAATGAAAGTTGTGTAAAATCATCAGTAAATAGTTACACAAAATTATTTTTCATGCGATGAAGTTTGTATAATTTCTCGTTTCTACTGCCAGCTCCGTTCTAAGAGCACCATGGAGCCTCCTGGAAAAATGATGTCCTGGAATTCCTGCCTAGCTGTAGGGCCTATGTGTCTTTTAGACCGATTAACATGCTTACTCACGATAATCACTGCACCGAATTTCATTACTACGAGCGTCCCCTCTCCCACGGCCGTACTCATATGGGCTTCATGTGTGTTTTAGACGGCCTTGCCTATTGCACGGAGCTTAAAAAAAATATACGTCACGTGAAACCACCTCGAGAAATCGTTATGTTAAAAAATAAATTATCCTCCGAATTGAGTGTGGTAAGATGAGTACTTACAGAAGGAGTGTTCCGTCTGGGCAGAACATAGCGGTTCCTGGAACCTGGCCGTCTGGTGTTCTGGAATTCTGGCACCGTGTTTTCATCTTCGATTGCTGCCGAAGTCGGCCTGAACCTTCTGGAAAGGGTGTACGACGATCTCGTCTGAGATTTCTCTAGAGACTGAGTAGGATGAATAATCTTGTTCTGAGTACTGTCAGGCAGTTTGAAGGAGGTCTGAAGAACGGAGTTGACGTTCAGGGGATCGTCCAATCTCCTCTCGGCTTGCCTTTCGGCAGGTGTAGGCAGATACTCGTTTGTGATTCCACCAGGGGTAGTTGGCCGATACCTGGATGAAACGGACTCCTCTTTTAGTATGGAGTTTGATAATGTGGAAGAGTGCAACAAGTTTTGGTCAGGTCTCGACGGGCTTGGCTTCGGTGTCAGGAAGTCCTCGGGACGCGCACTCTTTGACGCCGAGAATATGATCTGTGAGGTGCTCTGTAATATCTGAGCGTACTTTCCGTCTATGTACGTGCCGATCACTTTGGTTTCAAAAACTGTCGTGGCACCATCGTTCACCCTCGTGCCTCCAAGCACCGTCACGAGGCCAGTTGGGTACTGTGGTTGGACCAACGGCGATTTTGATATGACGCCACCACCACCACCTCCAACGTTGGAATCTTGTGGAGTCGTGAGGCCGTTCAAACCCGGTTTGTATTTGACAGAGTCTCTGTCGTCACCCGTGTGCGCCTCATTCTCCAACTCCGTCGTCCTGATATCACTACTTCGCTCTTTAGCGAACGTGTATCGGTCATCGCTCCTTGGCGATATCTTCGATGCAAGCTGGGGTCCCACTGTAGGGGCCGGCGCTGGGTCCTCGGGTGTCTCTGAGGCCGGGGTGAACACGATGACTGTTCCATCTACGGTTGTCCTGAAGTTCAGAAAACCCCTCACTGTCACAGTTGGTAGAATGGAGTTGATGTTGCGATCTGCCTGCAGAGCTGCAGATTGTGGACTGTTCGGTATGTACACTGGTCCATCTGGCTGCGCCGTGGATGACAAAACTATAAAGAAGAAGAATAGAAGTTTAGCTGGTGAAGTAAATCAAAGCAAGAGTCTGTATGCATTCAAAACATGGAAAAAAAGTTACGTAAAAAATATTTTAATACGCATTTTCATAAGAGCGAACTTATTCAGGTTTATCAAGTTATTATCTTATTATTTATTCAGGTAACCGTCCTTGCTGAATTTAGCTGGTTCGCAAGCGAGGGAAAAATGTGACCCATGAAGGCATTACTTTGGCGAATGATTTTCAAAGTGAAGAATTTTGATGGGAGCGAAATAATGGAAGCGAGATGGCATAGATGTGAGTGTATGTTCAGTATGGTGCATGGGATAAAACATCCCTCCCAGTCCATCTCTCATTTACTTTAGGTGATCAAAGAAAAATGAATCTTAAAAAATGAGTCGTTTTCATTGCGTTTGAGAGGCATCTTACGTCCCATATTAACCCAGGTTTTGTCCAACCAGTTTCACGAAACCTTTACGGACTGCACTTTATAAATTTTTTAGAATCTGTATAGGCTCCGATGGAGGCTCAAATTGAGTTTACTGTAATTTCCACCTTTATGACATCATAATCCACCTCGAATCCCCATCGAAGGTAGTTTAATATTTACAGCTTCACAAAATGATTGATTTCATTATTAATTATATAAAGTTTCAAAAAACATTAACAACATATTAAATGACTAAAGTTCAATTTTTGATCAGCAATATTGACTGGTGACTATATCGGGTCTTAACTGAGTCGTACATCGAATTCTAATGCACATATCGTTTACATTGAACACGCTGTAAAAATTTTAGAAATACGCCGATTACAAACTGGAAATCTGAGTATACTTTCAAACGTCCCCAAGTTGCTATAAAACGATTATTTCAAAAGGAAAAACATTAGTTGCAAAAGTCACAGACAGATAGCGCTCAGATGATGAAAAATGAACCTGACGACATCGAATGAAGAATGGACGTGCATCCAATCAAATTTATTGAAAACTTGATTTAAAAAATCTGATCTACCTCTTCCTTTTCTGCAAACTGAAAACAACTACAGTCGATCGCTATGGGCAATTTATTACTAAGTTATGCATGTAGTGTGCACGTGCATCTAAAAGCTACTACACACTAATCTGACGTGACGTGGTCCCCAGTAGTGTGTAGCAGAACCCCACCGGTACCACAGTTGTGGTCGGCTGAAGTAACACTTCAGTCATAGTGAGAAAAATTGGTGGCAGATGGTAGCACTGCACATAACAAGCATTACGAGGAAACAAACTTCACGTCAGGTTCACAACATGTACCAACTCGTTAGAAGTTCTGCAGAGAAATATGGACGTGGTGCATGTGTGGTTTAGTAGTAGTAGTCGTAGTGTCCTGTATGAGTTTTTAGTGCTGCCATCAACATCAAATCGCATCTGCTCTTGAAGTTGTGAAACACAGGAAACTTCACAGAAACAACTTCAGCCGACCACCACTATGTCATCTCTAGGGTTCGAACCTGGATCATCACAACGCGAGACAATGCCAATGGCAATTCCCACACGACGGCTCAGTTGCAGAAACCAATCTTCCTCTGATCTCATTCGTACAAACAGTAATTTGTTGTCGTCATTTCTCTCTTCCTTTGTAACTAATTCTTAAAGTTTTATGAAACTTTGAAGCACCAGGTAACTGGAAAAATACTACATATTTTCTGTGTGTGTATCGATTTTCGTGATATATATTGCCTATTATACATTTAAACGACGTCAACTACATGTCTGACTAAATAAAATTTGTTTTTTGCGTATATATGACTCAGCTTAAACTAATTTATCAACATTTGACGCGTTTTCAGTTTCAATGACACCCATGAATAAAATAAACTTGAAATATCGAGCAACGAAGGACATATTATACAGCTAATAGTAATAATATTATTAAAACATTCATGATGGATGCAAGAGACACAATAAGACTTGCGATAATAATCATTTGGACAGGTTTCAAATACATACTATATAAGAACGCTGCGTATTTGTTATTTTTCTCAATTAAAGATCTGAATATAATATGGATTAAACGTTCTTAATGTCAAGTGGGAGTTGACAGGTGTAATGAGAAATTTCGCTCTTCACTATAATCCGCGCTCTGGACATAGTAGCCCTATTTTCACTTCCCCGCTTTCCTGGCAGACATGTCTGATTCAATGCCATAGCTATTTATTATTCAGACTAGGCTTCTTCTTCTTCTTCGTAGTGTTTGTTCTTATACGAATGCAATACCCGTGCTTGTGTTTGTATTTCTCAACGGAGACAGCCGTCAAACGATGCGTTAATGCACCGGGGGGTGGAGAAGAGAGAGTTTCGTGATTAACTAATGAGATAATAAAACAGGTTTGTTTGTGTGTGTGACATGTAATTTTGAAAGGAGTGGACAGAAAATGTATACAGTATCTGTGTGAGTTTTTCTCTATCCCTATATTATGGGTGTGGCTCAATATAACTGTGATGTGTGTAGATATTATATGCTTAGAGACTAGAATTTTCATTCTTTAAAACGAATCGGGTTAATATTCACGGGCCAGTTATTGGTAATTGTGAAATATTAGCTTCGTGAAATCTTTTTAAACTGAGCAATGTCATCATGGGATCAGACTTACCTCAGAACTTAGAACTCTGAAAATCACTGGAAGTGGGTTTCTGATTTAAGGCTAAGATCAGAATTTTTTTGGTACTTGTTGAAATTTCACAAGAAAAAAGAAAAAGAATCTACGAGGGTTGGCTGTTTTTTTTTCAAATAGTTTCAACTATGCAATTAGAGTTGAGCTAGGGCTACACTCATGTCCAGCCTGGTCCAATAGGCATTCGCAAATATTTCCTTCCAACGTTTGCCTGCCCCTGGCACCAGCTGCATAGATTAGCTACACTTGCCCAGCCTAGCCCAGCGTTCCTTATCGAATAGTTGTTTCCAGAACGTTCTCCCCCTTTTCTTCGACCAATGCGTGGCCAGACGGATTGGAAGATCGAAAAGGAAGGCGACTCTTTTGACTTAGGATGAGGGCTGGAAGGTTCCGATTGTTCGGGCGCGGTAGCCCAGATCGATAAGATACTCGCCTAAAGTACCAAAGGATGTTTAGAGGTGTCGCGAGTTCGATACCCAGTTCGTCCTGGTCAGAAAACTTTCCTGACACAGGGGTACAACAGAAACGGCGACGTGACCGCAGAAAAAACTGCTACCGCAGGGGGGTCCCCTATCGAGTATAAAAAAATAAGCCGGCCGTTCGGAATCGGCAATAAATTGTAGGTCCTGGTCTAATTAGCCCTCGTGTGCAGAAAATGACCGTGGTGCGACAAAAATGATCAAATGATCCGATTGTTATCTTCAACCAGTCTTCCAATTTCTGCTAGTCTCCAATACTTAACGATCACTGCAAATGGTGGAGTCGCCACACTACTCACCCATCACCAAACTTGGACCGTATTGGGTCAGGCTGGACAGGAGTGTGGCCTCCGCTTTAGACTATGTATCTTATTTTTTTCCATTTGAATCATGGAATAAATACGTTATTATTGTTCCTCATGTAAATTCACGGACCTTCAAATCTTATCAGGCACCCCTGGTAATCATTATACTTCACTCTTTTCACTTCTGAAATATAGATGGAAGCACTGAAAAATCGGAAACAACGCTAAAAACGTACTTAGACTGTTAGGTACACATACTTTGTTCCAGACTACGCTACGAAGCTGGGCTGGAAGAAATCTCGGCGACGGGATAAGTCCTGTGGCAGAGTCCCGGCGTTCATTTATTCAGGGATCCCTGGCAAAGAATCTCTGGTCTTTTGATGATAAGAAGACAGTGACCACTTTTGCTCAAAAAAAAACTCGGTCACACGCAACACTTTTCTAGAAGTGGTTCATTCCTTTTAGATCGAAGGCTACAGTAGACAATGGGAGAGTTTTCAATTTTTATTCTAGAATTGAAGTAGCAGAAATAGAATTCGGAGATTACAGGTTGTCGTAGCCATAGTCTGTTATACGAAGCACTTGTTTTCATAGAATCTTCTACGTCTTTGGAATTCATGAAATGAATTTTTAAGTATTTTTAAGATTTGGGGAGATTATAGGAAGGGTAGGGGCATATTATAACACTTCCCAACCTCAGCGATTGAATAAAACCAGCCACAAATTGTGATCGACCGTACTTGAGCGTTCTTCATTGGAGGCCTTTAACGATCTTGCAACTGTTCTCCGGGGCAGTGGCTCTCAAACTTTGTTTGCGGCCATAGGCGGAGATAGACTTGGAAGTCTGGGGGGGGGGGTACGATGATGATGTAAATTCATATATACATTAGATCAGTCGACTGCACCTTTGACGCTTGGGGGGGGGGCAATGCCCCTCATGCACCCCCCGTATCTCCGCCCATGTCTGCGGCTCATCAGAATAGTCATGGAAATAATTATTTCAGAGCACTTGGACGGGTGCATGTCAATACACAAATTCTTCGCGACGCCCCTAGGAGCCTCTATGAACACTTTAAGAACCATCGCTCTTGGGAGACGTAGATGGTCCCCAATCCTCTTGAGATCCTTGATGACATTTGTTGTTATATACGACTACTAATACAAATACCACGCCACAACAGGCAAATTGCCCAACGAGGTGGCTGACTTAAGAACATCATGGATCCCCGAGCCATTTTTTGGAGGCCCTACCTACTACTGCTACACCACACATGCACCCCGCCCACACAACCCCCGCGGAACCCCCAACGAATCGGTACATGCGGGAATGTGCGTGTACGTGTAGTGAAACCTGACGTACACGCTGAAAATAACATTTAATATTTTTTCATTTACTTCGTTGTTTCTGTTTCGAAAACTTCGTAAGTTAGATCTTGTCATTACTGCGCAAAAGTATGGAATTGGAAAGTGCATTTGCTGGTGTGTATAAACGGCATTACATGGCGTCCAAACAGCAGTGTTTGAGAAAACAATTCGAATCACATCAATTAAAGAACAATGCAGCATAATGAATAGAAGCTAGCACCGTCAACATTTTATAGCCACGAGGTCATTAAGATTACCGATAATTATTCCGTACATAATTCACCATATTTGAAGGGTATGTTCAATAGAATTCTATGTCGAAACATGCAAAAATGCATACTCAACTGTTTAAAGGCAGAAAAACAAACGAACATGAAGCGTATTATTATCTGACATCCAAAAGTCACCTTGTGACAAACTTCAAGGACTACTCGATATATTGCCACATCTTGATTGGTTTATTTATATTCCTGTGTCTTGCAGAATTGGTGAACCTATTGCTTTGAATAGAATACTTTGGTTTCATAAGCTCCAATCAAAAGCCGACATTTGTCATTGAATCTTGAAATCAAAAGCGTTAAAAAGCGGGATCGTTTCAATCCTTACAGTCGTCATCTGAATTTGGATACACTAGTTTAGATACATTTGAATACGCTGAAGCGAACATGTTATACGCGTAATCAAGCCTTTGTTGCCACAATGCTCATTTGATGAATAATTGTTTTTTTTAAAAGGCGGAGGTAACGATCTACCCAAACAAAAGCCTTTAAAATATAAGTCGTGCCTTTCACTTTCTTCGGAAACACTCAAGAAAGGGGGGGGGGAAAGCAGAGATATCCATTTATGCATATCACGCCCAAAATAAAATGAACGGGCTTCTTGAAGCCAAGTAGCTAGCTAGCACCACCATGACCGGTGGGAACTCCATAGTACTTCGTATTCCATACGCAAGCCCGTGACGTCACGGCCGTAGCACCGGGCCAAGGACAGGGCCGCCCGTGAGAGACTCCCGGATGTTACTTGCGTAGACGTGGACTCGAATGAAAGATTTTACTTGTTTCTGCGCATATGCATTAATATATTTGTGCCCACACTAGTTTCAATTTTTTTTCGAGATCCAAAGCTTGTTCGTGATTTGAAAACCAAATTAACTTCTTAAATTTTAATTCGAATTTAATCCGTGATTTCTCTAGTGGAAGTTTTACAGAAGAGAAACCGCTTCTGTGAGTCACTGATGATAAAAGAGAAAAAGAAACAGTTGGGAATAACGGATTTCTAGAACGGGAACATGTAATAAATGGGTAGAAAAGGTTTGAATTCCGTTACATGAAGGAAACTGGTTCTTTGAACGATTAACGACAGCAGCTAAAAAAACTTGCTCTTGTGGACGTTATTGAAAACATTCTCATAGTTCCGAAAAGATTCATTTGGATGCCCCTTTTATGGTCGAAAAGAGATAACCATGCACGTCTCTTCAAACATGGCACTATCTACAGTTATGTATTGCGTAATCTTTTAACCTCTGCCTATTTTCCCCCTTCAAGTTAATGACATGGTAAAGTAATTTAAATTAGTAAAGTTAAAATTCGAAATGCATCAAGCATAGTATATTTCTATTTTCGTGGCTGAAAATGTCAACGGAATATAGGACTCACATTCGTCAAATCCAAATTATATTCAAGTTACCTTTTAGAATGATAAAAACTCATAACTTGAAAGAAGCATATCAATCATCATTTAAACAAAATAGTATCAATCATCTACGTCCAGTCATCATAAAAGATGCAGTTTTATGAATCAGCTGAACAATCATTATGATAACAATACCCACTTGAAAGGATTTAAACTTACCGGTTGTCAAAAACTAAATTTCACGTTTAAAAAATGATTTCAACGTTTATTACTAGAGAGTATTACAACTAGTATAACTAAGTATACTAGTACAGCGTTTATTACTTTGCGCACCAAGCCTTGCGAAAAATGTTCTGTCTGTCGCGGGGCTTCGAAAATTCCCCTCATCTCTTCATTCAGCTTTTTCTAAAGTTTAATAGGTTCCTGATATTAAGTAATGGCAGTAGATAGCTTGGACTAGGGGATTCATTCGTTTCCTTTAAAATTTTAAACGTTTCAATCATGTCCCCCTCCCTCCACAACACCTACGCTATTCTAATGAAAACATATTAAAAAAATTAAGTGTCTCTTAATAATTCAAACCTTGTATATCAGCAAGTGTGGCTGTTTTATGCAATCACCTGAACAAGTCTAAATTATTCTGTACGTATGATCTCTAAAACCGTATTTCATACTCCAGGCAAGGACGAACTAAGCCTTGGAAAAGTAGAAGGATCACTTCAGGGAAGTGTTTCCCAAAGTGGACAATATCGTAATGGTCCAGAGGGCGGTAGAAGTTATGGGGTTTAGTATAGGATTCTGTGGATTGGCTGAGTTGGGTGCGATGAGAACAAAAAGTTTTTGAAGAAGGGGTGATGGAGCGTGAAGAATTTGGGAAACTATGATTTAGAGCAGCGATTCTCAACCGGTGCTCTGCGGAGCCCGAAGGGCTCCGTGTGAACTCCCAGGGGCTCCGCGGACGCTCGAAGAAATTAAAAAAAACCCAGTAAATTTGAAAAAAAAAATTATAAATATTTTTAAATAATAAAAATAAGTCAGTAACTTTGATGAATAAATAGAAAATAGGCCTAACACGGACTCCGCCATAGAAATTATATACCAGAAAGGGCTCCGTGAGTCAAAAAAGGACCTCTGATTTAGAGAAACGCGAAGATACCCTTTTGAGCACAGAGTTAGAATAAAATTATATTCTTTAGTCTATGCTTTTAAGTATGAAACCAATCATTTTATTTCGCCTTATTTGACTACCACAGAAAAATTTTCAGAAAATCTAAAGCGTTCATCACTGGGAATTCAATTATAAATTGTATCCCGAATTAGTAAGAATAGTTCCATCGCGAATAATTTACGCAGATCGTGTTTTCCACTCCACATTATGTATTAAAACTTGGCTTTTACAATGCAACTTTTCACAATGATGTAAAAATGTGTTGAGTTCTGCAGTCTAAAATATAGGAAAAAAGAGGAATGTGGACGAGGTGCATGTATGGTTTAGTAGTTTAAAATGTAACAAAACCTCAATCGATTTCAATACACAAAACCACGAACTATGTGGGAAAATCAATATACAAAATAGTGTGAACAACCTTTGTCAGCAAATACACCATCCAAAGGCACAGAGCTATCAATCAAAAACCAAAAAAGAAGCTATAGAAGGCCACTTTCCGTACTATGCACATAAATAGAAGAAGATGCATTGCCTCTTCTTATGGACACTTATCTTCTTTTTTGTTTAACTTATGTTAAGAAAATATTTGAGAAAAAACTTCTCTTGACGGGGAAGCAGTTTTATTTGTATTGGACGGAGACAAGGTCGATCACTTTGGGAGTAGCAGGTGAGCAAACATACATCACACGAGGGAGGAAAAAAAAAACGCAAGGTAACATGTAGGTGGAAGCACCTAAAGGCAATTTCTTAGATTCAGCTATTAAAGACGCCTACCGGAATCTTCTTTCTGAAGAGCATGCATATGCCTAATGCTTTGTAAATGTGTAAATAGAAAAAAAAACAAAACATAGGGAGAAGCTTGAAATGGGTCTTGAGTCATGAATTCGAAGCTTTCTTTGGAAAGGTGTTCAAACATGTTATAGTTATTATTTTTTCTAATTTGAAAACAAAGAAAACATCGATGTTTACAGCTTGGAAACTGTTTGAATTTTAACTACCTCATAATCATAAGTAAATGCTGGAATAAAATGTTATGACATATTAATGCACACACACGGGACAGAACACACCAATCACGAACCCAGATCCTGACCACTAAAGTGGTTTATTATTGCTTGGAAAAAGCAATATAATCAGTTGATAGTTGGTGCCAGGACTATATTTATCTACTGTAACAACTAATTAACTACTAATCAAAGCATAGTAATCACAATGAATTTAAAGAAGTTATATGGTGTTGCTTTCTCTTTTTTTCCTGAAATTTCATTTAATAATCAAGTGGGGGGGGGGGAAGAACAAAATATATCCACAGAAGTCAAGATATGAGGGAGCAGTCACTTTTGGAGAAGATTTACAGGCCTTGTCACCAAGATGGGGGCCGTAGTTTTTTATTCATCAAGTTAACCATAATGTAAAAGTACCAAGTCGATGTGATACCATTCAATACTGGTATAACCATATTCCGTCGTATATACCCGTGTCTCTCAATCACTGGTCTGCGAACAGGTGCCAGTCCAATTTCCTGTCGGTCTGCAAATACATTTCACCTAATTCTCAAAGACACTAGCGTGGTGAGAAGGATGCTTTTGAAATTTCTATTAATATGAAAAAAACAAAAAACATTACGTTTTCGTCGGCATACTTTGCTGAGGACCCGTTTGGCTGACTTGGCTTTCTTGATAAATTCAGAGCAGTGTTGTGAGCATGAAAGACGTTTGTCAAAGATTTTTCAAAAAACTTGAGTGTGTCAAAAAGATGAATTATGTTGCCTTGAACATTAATGAATAAGTTCGAATTCTATTCGATTTTACGTTCCGAATTTTTTTTGCAGAAAAGAAGTGCGCGCATAAATGTTGCTTGAAATAGAGAAACCTTGTGCTGGGACCCCACCTCCCCCTGCTGTCGCCTATCAAATAGAACCAGAACCGCTTGTTATTTCTTTTTTAACTGAAACTGTTGCCGTTTTAAACCGGTGTGCAGCATGGAAACGAATAATAAATTCATATATTGTCTATTTTTATGCCGCACGTTGGCATGAAGTTTGTGCGCCAAAATACCGATCAATATATTTTTCGCAGCAGTGCTTACAAAAAGTGATTTTGCGGCTAACATAAAAACATATTAAACACATAAAATGCACACTACAAAAGGAAGCATAAAAATAAACAATATTATAGCACATGTTGTTCACTTTTTTAAGTCTTAAACCGATTTAAAACTAATAGCCCATTTCATTTTGTGAATTATAACAGACAGTTCCGTCTTTATCCGATAGGTGGCAGCAGACATTCTAGTTCAGCGGTTCTCAACCTTTTTTTGACTCGCGGAGCCCTTTAAGTTAAAAAATTCTATGGCGGAACCCCTAGGCCAACTTTTTAATTATTCATCAAAGTCACTGATTTATTTTTACTATTTAAATATATTTATAATTAATTTTTTTTTTAATTTTACTGTTTTTTTTTTTTTTCATTTTCGTCAAGTGGCCGCGGAGCACCGGTTGAGAACCGCTGTTCTAGTTCAATGTTCTAGTTACATGTTTCTCGCATGTAAAAAATGGTAGATTTGGAAATACAATCGAATACCATGTTGGCGAATGAAAATCTCGAGCTCATCATCGACGACATCATCGACATATCATCGACGAACAGCTGCAACAGTGAAAAAGCTCGCTCTAAAACTGCCGTTATTTAAACACACAAGCGTTGAGCAACGTACGAAAAGAAAATGAAAAGCGTGAAGAATCTCGCACGCCACGTGACATCTCGCGGCGGATGATTCACCGATGCACGAAATGCATCGATCTCTCTATTAATGTGTTAAAAGAAGTCGGAACATTTCAACAGGTTTCAAAGTTCTCGAGATTCCTTTCAGAGATATCGAGGCTCCAACCTGCGTATAAATCTCTCCGAGAGCGGAAAAAGAGAAAAGTTGACTTTCCGGATTTGGTAATTTTTATTATTTTGCAAATAGCAAACCCGCCCACACATACGTCATCACAGAGGTGGTAGCTGGACCTACCACTAACAAGAACAAACTCCTTTTACGCTGGAGTTCAGTCTTGAAATTCATACTTTTACTCACCATAAAAATAAAATAAAAAGAGAAGACAATGCAAACGAAACGGTTATCCTCCCGTACAGGGGAATGTGGTGCTATTCGGGTGTGCAACTCAACTCCCAGACGTCGGTTGTTAGTTGCTTTTGGAAGAATTAACCTACTTCAAAAAAACATCGTGACCCAGCAACGTTCGTCTTAGGAAGGTCGCCAGCAAGAACAGCAACAACAAGAATATATAATATATAAAGAAGAAACCACGTTCTTTTTTATTTTCTTCCGAAAGATTCACTTCGTGAAGAGAAAGTAAACCATCTGTTTGACGTTAGAGTAAGGTGAGAAATCGAGAAAAAGAAATGGCAGCCGAAATGTTGTCTCTAGATTTGAAACATTTGATTGAAAAAAGGAAATGCCGCACGCCATCGGGCACATTTTTTGACATCCGTCGAGGTTAAACCTTAACCCTCGTGAACACATGCTGCCGTGAGAATATTTTATTTTAACTTAAGAGCTACTGTAATTTTTTTTTTGTTGTTGACATTTTCACTGACTGTTTGAGGACACGGTGGAATCAAACGCTGGGGGGACTGAAAAAAAATCCTACCCAGATTCAGACTTGGGTGAAGATGTATTTCTTCAGAGTCAGACCTTCAAATACAAATGCAAGGCCACAACAGGCAGAATGTCCAACGAGGTGGCTGAGAAAAGGATGCCCATAGTAAGTATGGATGCCATATATATATCTAAAATACAGCTACCCAATTAAAAATGCAATTATAAAAACAAAAGACATTTATGCACGATAAAATATAAATATACACTGCCCATAGAAAATTATGGTTGTCTCATCAAAGTAGGGATAGCTTCTCGATTTATCCCAATATGTTTATCGTATTTCTTTTTAAACGAGCCAATAGCGTTGGAATTCACGATGCGCCGGAAGTAAGCTATTCCATTTATTAACAACGCTATTAGAGAAAAATTCGCTGCGATACCGCAACCTGGAATTTTCCCTTACCAATCGATACTGATGTCCTCTTGTCAATAGCAGTCGATTGAAGGCGTATTAATCATCTTCCAACCTCTACATACCGTTGAAAATGTTAACACTTCTATCGTATCCCCACAACACCTGCTTTCTTTCAATGTAAATATCTTCAAAAAATGAAGCCTCTCTTCAAGCTCCGTTTGCCAACAAGGACACGCGTAGATCTTCTCTGCACCCCCTTCAACCAAGTCTACGGTCCAGTCGAAATGTGTCCGGATTTCTCGTCCAATCTTGTATATCTCTCTCTCAACGAAGTAGGACGTGCTTTTTTTAGTTTTATCTAAAGTATGGTGGGTGGTAAAAATTGTAGGGTTTCTCAGCAAAATTTGTTGCATTAAATTATGAATTCATAAAGTTTGAGAAAAAGGGGGCCATTGAGAGAGAGATGGTAATGAGATTAAAAGATTTCTTCACTAACGCATAGTTACAAACAAAATTAGTTTTATATTTTGCATCTTAAATTAACTGTATGTATAATTGAAAGGAAATATTTAAATATTATCAAGCAGAGCGAGGAAATGCGAAGTTTTACTTATTAAAAAATGTATTTCTTAAAATACATTTTTAATACATTTCCTTGAAAAAATTCGTGCTTTCTTTAAATATCTCGTATTAATCTGAATCAAAGGCGGTGAAACTATATTTCTAGCAGTATATTCGAAAATAAGACCGTGTATTATGTTAATGTTTGCTCCAAAAAATGCGCTAGGGCTTATTTTCGTGGTAGGGCTTACATTAGGAGCATCCTGAAAAACCACGCTAAGGCATATTTTTTGGCAGAATATCTCTGTCTCTTTGAATACATTTTTGAATGATGGTTATACGAAAGACAACGAAAGAAATTGCAAACGCTGAACTGCATAAAACGTTTCTTTTGGGTGTCGTCATTTAAAGTAAACAAGAAGTTCAGTTTACTTGAGTTGAATACGTTTCTGTTGAATTCCCAAGAAGTTCATTGATTTGTCGAACAAAATAAATCAGAAATCAAATCTGATTTATTTTGTTTAGAAATCAAATTGAAGTTTATCAGAATACGCATCAGACATCAAATTGGGGTTTAGTAAAAGAACCAAAGGTATCAATTTGCAAACTGCAAACAGGAAAAAAAGACCAGTATGTAATTACCGTATTATCCTGGATTAGATAGTATACCGTAAAAATCTACGGACACCAGCTTTTTGAATGTAGGGGGTGAGGGTCCATTCTCGGTATGCCGGGGAAAGCGGATTCAACGAGAATCACGTGATACACATTATACTCACACACCCACATTCAGATATCACACAATATAAATCTATATTAACTACTGAATAAATACGCGAATCGGAATGGAAAGATAGTTATCACTGCACCAAACATGTGATTTCTGAACACATTTTGAGCATTTTTAAAGCTAAAACCATATTTCTATGACGAATGGTTCATGAGATAAAGGCCGCATTAGGTCTTACAGGACACCCTATTTACTGGGTACGTAGCAACTAGGGGTATGTCATTTTACTGGAGAACCGTTGATCGTAGAGGCATACTTCCAATTAGGGAAAGTTTCAAAATAACGTGTTGTCACTCATGTTTCAAGGAGTCGTGCAGTTGTTAAAATATGAAAATTAACTTTTTATACAGTCCCAGCGCGCCCAAAAATTCAGAAAGTTGTTTCCATGTCTCTCCTGATGCCAACAAAAAAAATTCCATGTTTCTAAGTGCAATATTCATAGAGATATTCGAATTCGAAAAACGGAGGAAATTTTGGAGAGAATAACGTTAAATGCGGAAAATCCGTTTTACCCGCATTTAAATCTAACAATATACCTCTAGGATCAACGATTCGCCAGTAAAATGCCATAGCCCCTGTTTGTTATGCACCCTGTATATAAGTGCACGCCACGCTAATGCATTTGCGCATACATATGTATGAACACTGCATTAATAACGTGTATATATCATGCATGCATATTAGACTGTAAAATGCAATACACACATGAAACCCACCGTTTCATTAAATGTGTACATATTGTTGTGTATAAATTGGAGAAATTTCAAAAGACTTGACGCGTATGCACATAAGGTACTTTAGGCGAGTATATCTTATCGACCTGGGCTACCACGTTCATATATACTTCAAAAAGTTCGTTTAAAGCTAGGCAAATACCCTAAATGGGCGAAAAAATGCCGGGTAACAATGATTCGTAAACCTCAACAATGACTTTGTGATGCTCACTTTGGTTATCGTGGTTTCCTAAGACATGCGTTTCAGACATGTTTATCCCTTTACAATGGTTTGTGAATTCTGAAATGCTCCCAGTATATAGAGAAAATCCAGGTAGCATAGGTTTACGGAAAATTCCCGCACAAAAATTCATCGACAGAAAATTCCCCGCTATGAAAATTCACCGACAACATTCGACACGAGTCAGTGATCCAGTAACTAAGCGAGGAATGGCCGAGTGAGTGAATCAAGTGAATGGTACAGTAGTTAGTGAGTGTCATGGTGAGCGACCTAGTGAGTAAGTGCGTGACGTGTGGATTGAGTATGACATAGTCAGTGAGTGAGCGAGTGACCTAGTTAGTGAGTGTGCGAGTGACAGAGTGAGCGACATTGTGAGTGAATGACGTCTGAAGTAAGTGAGTGATCTAGTGAGGGAGTGACAGAAGGAGTGACCCAGTGAGTAAGCGATAGAATACCAGTCAGACAGAAGACCGCATCGAAAGGAATGCAATAAGCCCAAAAAAGTCCAGTGCCCAGCGAATGCGAGAGCTACGGCAGCGTCGAAAAGAAAACGAGGAAACGGCGCAAGGCGAGCACGTGGCTGATCCATCGGGCGTACCGCGATCGGTAACATTGGCAAGAGCGGGGGGGGGGGGAAACTTGGGTTTTGGTGCCCCCCGAAATGTGAGAAAATGACCGAAAAAAGGGGAAAAAAAGGCCAAATCTATTGCTATTGTTCTATCACTTTGCCTCCCCCCCCCCCCCGAACGAAATTTCTGGCTACGCCCCTGGACATTGGTGTAACTATCATATTACAGAGATCGATAATAAAGTTTCATATTGATACCAAACACATGTTACTATGATTTCATCACGACGTTTTCACGAAAAATCTACTCAAAGTGGACTCAAACTGCGCCTACACAGTTTTTTCAATCGACAAAGTGTGTACAAACATGCGACGCGCCAATACTCAGCGAACAAGGAGTATTGGACAGCCTCGAAATCACCGAAAGACACCGAGAAGCTTGAAGAAGCTATCGAGGTCCCGGTTCCAACGGAAACAAGAAAAAGTCAGGTTCGAGGATTTCACGCCGAAAACCGTGTACCTGAAGAATTACAGCATCTACGAGCTGATCGAAATCTCCATGAGGTTCGCCAATTTCAAATGCATGTCTAGTAGCAGCATCTGCCTCGCTTTCTTGGATCGGAGGAGCGAGTTCAAGACCACGGACTCGTTGCTTTGCAGCACATCCACGAGCTTATGGACGAGTGGTCGGACAACTTCTTCAGGACCGTCAGGAAAGAAGACGCCCATTTTGATGACGACGATTACAAACATGATGACGACGACGAAGACGGCTGAGAGTTCAAAATTTACGATGAATGCGACGAGAGTTCTCGAATCAGTTCTGAATAGTGTATCGTGTCTGGGATCTGGACATGGGGACAAACAGAGAGAGAGAGAGAGAGAAAGACACAGTCTGTAGCCAAGATGGCTTCAGTATTTTCAGAAGTTTCTTGTTTGTTTGCGTTCCAATCAAAAAAATAGTCATAAAATAAAATTACTTAAGCCTGGATTACACTTTAAAAGTTTTCTCTAAACGTTCTTTTATAAAATTTGAAAAATTCAACCAACAGGATTATCGGTTGCATTTGCTCGAATGTAACCTATGAGCTTTATTGGTTGAATTTTTCAAGTTTTATAAAAGGAATTTTATAAACCTTTTATAGTGTACTCCCGGCCTTGGACATTTACAATTTTGATCGCTGTTGCGTAGACCAGAGCAATACTGACTTTTCCAGATGCGGGGCCCGGTGCAAAAATGATAGCGTGGCCAGATACATCTTAGTAATTTCGGGGTGGGGGTCCCTTTAGCCTCCGATTTTATATACTAAGTGGGAGAGGGAAATCGGCCTAAAACATTCATTGGAAACGTGGAATTTTTCTTTGTTGGCGTCAAAAGAGACGGAACAATAACTTTCTCTCTAATTGGGTATTTTTGTGAAGTTAATTTTATATTTTAATAACTATACGACCCTTTGAAATAGGAATGGTGATCTGAGAGAGTTTTACACGTTCTGTTAATAAATTAATATGAAAGTTGAAATAAATAAATTTATGATTTGGCAAATCCAAAGAAAATTATTCAATTGTGAAAGATGTGTATATGTTACGTTTGTGATGATCATGCTGTTTACGAAACATCAAAGACAAGAGTGATGATGAGATCATAAAAAACTTATATAGAAACATACACTTAGATTGCTTCAAATGTTGGAAAATCCCAGAAATACCATGAGTTGAGAACTGCAGAATTTCAAATATTTTTGGAACACCCCTTTTCCCCTTGTTATTAGTTGACTCATTTGCGGTCCTGTGAAATTTCCTCATCATGGATGACAAGATAATTGCTATCTTCAAACTTATTGAGTTTATGAAATCTTTTAGAAAAGCGTAAAAAAAGAAGAAAAAATAGAAATGCCTGATACTGACACGTACCGGCATCAAATGAAAAGTTGGCAGTTTTTTTTTTGGCAATGGCTTTCACCGCGTTTGTTCTAAACGAAGTACTTAATCTTCAAAATTAATGGCCATTTGAATCTGTCATTCTGAAAAGAAATGTTTTTTCAATTTGCAAAAATATTTATTTCTGATGTTTTTCACGTGTTAATCGTGTTTCGCCCGATGTGATGATACCCTCCAACATGCTTAAACTGATAATCTCTACATGATAGATAGGTCGCGTGATTAATTAGACACCGGCCGATCTAGATCTTAAAAGATTTGGTTCAAGAGCACCTCGAAAAAGATGAACACCGGAAGCATAAAAATAAGATACTATGTAAACGGTAACAAAGTGTCGAAACCTCCTCAAATGATTGATAATTTTAAGATCAGAGATAAGATAATAAAAATTACATCTTCGGGGCATAATTACGGGATCATCAAGATGATCACAACCTACTTTCTGAACGTTATTTATGGGTTTGCCCTAACTCTTCCGGGAAAAATTCTCGTTAAATATACTTTTTAAAAATCGAACGTGAGAAAATTCCAAACCATAGCAATTAGTATCGAATTATTACTTGAATCGATAGACGTCAACAAAAATAGCTGATTCGGAGATCCTAGGGAAGGGGGAAGAAGTCAGTATCATGGACGAAGCCCTCTTTGAGCTCAGACAAAACAAGAGTGAACACCTTTAACTCATATACAATTGCATTAATAAAGATTGTAAATATTTTAATAAATAGTGATGAGTTATTTTGTAAAGTTTTTCTTTGATAGCATTACCAAACACATTTAGGTTACGTATCTACAAGCAGATAATACGTAGTGCTTCACCCCAGCGTATATCATCAATATATTACGGTAAATGTGATAAATCTGTTATGCATAATCACCAATCGTCTTGATAAGTTCGATAAATTTATCACATTTTACCAGCGTTTATGCGTCATCGATAAATTAGATAAATAGTAAAAAAAAAAAAGGGTGCACACATAGGTAACAGGATACCTGAGGTTTTACTAGCGAACTACTACCTGGAGGCAAACTTCTAATTAGAAAAAGTATTCATATAACCCGTAGTACTCAGATATGCCATTCATGTTATAAGGGGTTGTATAGTTAATAAAACCCTTTTTATACAGTCCCCGTGTGCCAAAAAACCCAATAAGAAAATTTTTGCCCTGTCTCTCCTGATGCCAACAAAAAATCTTCCATGTTTCTAAGTGCAGTTTTCGATGAGATATTCGAATTCAAACAACGAAGGGATGTTGGAGAAAAACAGCTTTAAATGCGAGTAATACGGTTTATATCCTGTTTTCTTAATTACATTTAATTGTACTTTCAAATACTACAAAATTTTGTATGTCTGTGTTCGAGTTTCTGTTCTACCTGCACTAAAAGTATGTTTAAAATATTTTAATATAAACTGCTGGCTGCCATTATACATGCTAAAATGTTTTCGATTAAAATGCTCTTTTCTGAAAACTAAATTTTCTGTTAGATGAGGAACACTTTTTCACATACCCAGGGCTACAACCAGATACTTTTTCAGCTAGGGCAAGAACGCATTTTGGCACCCGCATGTAATGTAGAAGAATCAGTTCAAGGGTGCATTCGGCGCCCCCTTCTCTCCAGCAACCGGGCTACTAGATCCGTCTGCTCCTCCCTAGTTGCGGCCCTCTGCTCATACCACTTGTTTAAAATGTTATGAAACTTTGTGTGTCTCTCAATAATAAGGAGTTACATATTTTAACAAGAGCATTTCTTATTAAAATGATTTAAAGAAATTTTATACCACAAAAATAGGAATAAATTTCAGTGATTTTTGGAAAAGTTGCAATTTGTTGAAGTTAAATTTCAAGAGAAAAATAACCAACGATTAAAATCCTAAATACTCTCGTTAAATCGTATAAAAATATCCATAGTATTTGATAAAAAATTGAGTGCCTAAAGTGAATACAAAATTTTTATATGTTCCTTAAAGGAAGGATATTTTTTCCATAGGAAAGCAGGGGAAGACAAGATTGTATACCAGCCTCCCTTAAATATGAATATTCATAAATTCTGGGAATATTTCCTTCAATGATTACAAAATCATTTCATACAAACATTTTCCTATCGAGGTATTTACAGCATTTCCGTAAATTCTGTAACGATGTAAAGTTTTTTTCGTCGGTGGGTCCCTGCAAAAATCTTTCAGACCATACGTTGAAGACTCTTGATTTTAGTGCACATCGGTATAATAACAAATTAATTAGTTTTCACGTCAATTTACGTACATAAATAGTTTTACTTCCATATTTAGATCACCACGCATTAAAAATAGATAAATGTGACGGAGAAAAGTTATTGACACATGAAGTTAAAAGCAAAATAAAAGCCGTCTATCCGTGATACGTTGAACGCACTGTATTATGGTCAAAGCTGAATTCGCAACAGTATTTGTTACACTCGACTGGTTGGAGTTAATTTCGAACCTAAAGCGCAGGAAACGAACCATGAGCGGCGATAACGCGTGTGTCAAACTGTTCAGGTTATTTTCCACGTTCAGAAGAATGTGTTGAAATACTTTTTTTTTACATTTTTTTGTTATTGCACACTCCCACTTTCCATTTATTATTATTATTATCATTTTTTCCTGTTAACGTAATCTTTTCTTCTTTCGTAAAAATTAAAAATATTCATGACATTTTTTTTTTAAGTAATGATATTTTTCCTGTAACAGTTTTCACTTGTTATAAGAATTTATAAAAGAACGTTAAAGTATTTCGAACGGGCCAAAATTATTATAGAAATAGCACAATATACTTCATATAGTTTACGATATCGTTGTTTCAAACTTGGCTAATTTGAAGTCCAATAGTCAGAGGAAAAAAATTTCGAATTATCCAATTTATCTGTAAAATGACTACAAACTGCAACTTAATCATCAATATTCACATAGGATAATGATTTTATTATTTATTAACATTTTACCATCAGTTACGAAACTGTTTCTCAAATTTCTATAATTTATAATTATAATATAATTGATCTTAGCTGCTAAATTATTCCACTGTTCTGGAATCAGTATCAGCGCAGAATTTCTTGACCATGTTCAGAGCCAGATGTACTAAAACAGTTCATGATTATCAATTAAGAAACTGTTTCCTAAATTTTGCTTATCATTCTTATGCTATCAAGGAAATATACTTTGATTAACGTGTAAAATTTGTATTTTACGATACTTTTCATACTTTCAATGACGATAAAAAGATTCAGATCCATTTTAAATGGTACACCTTGATCCATAGGTTGAACAACATAATTCATATCAAGTGGTACACATTCTCGGTGCACTCCAGCTGAACAATGTTAAATTGGGCATTATTATTTATTTATGTATTTATGCGACATATTGTTGGCCCAAGGCCTATACAAGGGGTAGATTTGTACACGTATGATTTGTAACATTTGACAAGAAATCGGAGATCGTGGGGGAGTTAACAATAGTAGAGGGGAGCTTGTTCCATTCAACTATGGTATTGGGAAAGAAACTGAATTTAAAACAATCTGTAGACGCAAAAATAGGTTTTAATTTTTTGGGGTGGTCAAGTCTATTGGAAACATAGGAAGAATGAGGAAGAAAGAGACATAGAAGAAAGAGATATATTATCAAAGATAGAATAAAGAAAGAAAAACAGAATTTTTAAACTTTTATTTGTTCATTGTTTAACAACTTGGCCGAGGAAAGCACAAAGTCTGACTTCTTGCAAACATTTTCCAAACTAAATTTGCTCATACAATCATGATTTTCCCCCTCAACTTTGAATTATACGAAAAATTAAAAAAAAAATCCGAATTAAACAAGAAATTTTAACATGAAATTAGATAGAAAACTCTCAAGGGGGAGTTCGTAAGAGTTCAAATTACCCGAAATTCGAATTTACCAAGATCGAACTAGCCAAGTTCTTTTGCATTAGTTATTTGAGAGAAAAATTTGAAATTTTTTCTTTAGAATATAATAGATATGGACATTAATTAAGAATTTACTACTTTTAAAATTTAAATAACTTCAGTTCACACACACACACAAAATCCATAATGACGGGTTGCTGAGCAGTATCTAATAAATCAGAAACTAGAGTTAAAGGATTTTCAACAGACAAATTACGAAAACTTCTATGGCTGACCACACTTTCAAAAAGCGGGACGTCTAGTTCATCACCTCCAGTTGAAGCTCATTAATAACGTACTTGAATTATTTTTCATCCAATGAAATAGCAAGAAGCAAAAACTCGGCAACTTGGGACGAAAAAATTAAAAATAAAACAAATAAATGAATAAAATAATTCAGCCAATTTTTAGTTACAAATGCGGTTTTCAAACGTTTCGGTTCCGGCCGATTTTTTGAGTTTCCTGGGAGAACACAATATACAATAATTTTTTTGGTACCAATGGTCATAAATAGTTAATAATAAAATTTTGTGTCATGCAACGATGTAATATTTTAATCCTTATTGAAGTTTTCACTCATTTAAAAGCTGGACATAGAAATATGGATATTTCGCCTATTTAAGCCTCTGGTCCGGTGTATATTTGAATATACATGGTAAAAACCCATTATACCAATCTTTTTTCTAATTTTTTTTTTCTTTGGTATTTTAGAAAGTACATTTTAGTAAAAATACAGCTACATAAAGTACGATAAGTATTCTTTTAAGTCTAGAAAGAGTTGATTCCTTGGTCTGTTGTTACGTTTTGAGAGCTGTTGAAATATTGAGTGTTCAGAGATATAATAATTATAGTTCATTATAAACCATTATTGTTGAGGAAATGGGAAATAAAATTCGAGGTAGCAACTATTTTTAACTATGCTAAGCAACATTTCATCAGTGTATAGATAACAGTAAAATAAATGTAAACTGTACATTTTACCATCAATTTTCCATTTGAACCAATTAAAAAAATCCAATATAACTAATTAAATTGATGTGACGATGTATTGTTTCAATGAAAAATATGCTAAAACAGCACCGATTTACGTACATAAAAAAAAGTAGTTTTCAATACGCTTTTTATGGTGTTGAACCATAGGCGGATATAGACTTGGAAGTCTGGGGGGGAGGGCACGTTCATTATTGCTGGGGACACGATGATGATGTCAATTGATATATACATATATACATTAGATCAGTCACCTCCACCTTTAACTCTGGGGGGGGGGCAATGCCCCTCAATCACCCCCTGTATCTGACACCCCCTGTAATTTGACACGGGGCCGGACAAAACCTACAGAATATGGACTTCTGTGGCAACCCATAAAACACTATACTCGTCTGAAGACCCTGACTTAGAAATATTGTTACGTCTAAAAGTCTTTATATATCCGATATTATATTGCTTAATACAAGAATAGTCTTGTGTTAACCTTAGATACTTTTGACGAATGAGCAAAACAGAGCAGATATGATTTTGATGAATGGGAGAACCAACTATTGAATACGTGTATGGGATTATGATGCGCAATCGTGCACACATGCAATGACAAAAAAGCGGTCTAAAATGTGTACCTATAAAGACTAGAATTTTGAATAGAAAAGAAGAAACCGTATGGAAATGATCAAAACTAGTATAACTTGATATCGAAGGAAGCAAACACACAAGACTTGTCCCCATCGATAACCTTGCTATCAGTACGTAGAAAATTCAATCCAAATGCCGACTGTTTTTCTTTTATTTCATTGAGAAGATTCAATCAGCATGAGGTCTTTCATGAAATCCAAGGGAAGTTATACATCATGTAAGGCGGATGTGATTTCATACCGATAAGAGAGAGAGGCGCTTCATCAAATACCGTCAAACGTTTCTATCTCCGTGTGATTTCTCTGAATGAGATGAGAAACAATTTCCCACGGACCTCAAGGGGGTCACGATTGAAAGTCATCCGAGAGAGAATTCGACTTCCAAATTCCAGGAACTGATTTTATAACATAAAAGAAGTGAAGCTTCTCGAGGAAATTGCAATCACACGGAATGGAACTTTGACGGATAAGGATGAATAAAGCAAGAGACGTAAGGGATTCGGTCCTCTTCGGACGATTATCAGATTGATTACACTGATCTTTCTTCTCTTGCAAACTCACCAGGGTATTGGAAATGATATCTTGATGCATCAGGATGATTTATTGGATGTCGCTGGTTCAACCCCCCTCCCCTCCCTCCCTGTGATACCATTTACATTTCAGATATAAGTATAGAATGTCTCATAAATTCCTAAATAGTTTGAAAATCCATAGAAATTGAAGGAATTGGCATATTTGAATGCGGTTTTCGAAAAAGTTATTCTCACCAAGGGGAAATTTTTTTGTGCATAAAAAGTTAGTTGAAATTTTCGAAGATAGACGGCGTTGCACGAAAGCACGTGATATGCAAATCAGAGTCCTATAGAATGTAGGATGTATGATTAACAGCTCATTACTTAATTTTACAGTTAATACTACTTTACCGCACACCAACTCCGGTCATATCGCCATACAACAATTTAATATCGATCGAGTTGGGTCGGAAATGAAGTTGCCATCTATCGGAGGTCGATGATTGTTCGGTATGGAAAAATCAGTTATACCCCTCATATGTTCTTCCCTGGGATCGAACCCATGGACTTGACGAACTTCATGGTAGTAGACAGGCATTTTATCACTGCATCACTCGGGTGCTTTTTTGGGGGAGTAAAGTTTTCCTGTTACTAACACTTGAACTATTTACGAACTTATGGGACACCCTTTACATTCAAATACCTTTCAAATTACCAGAGAAAATCTGTTTCAGAGATTCAGAATGCGGCACTGCACTAAATGTATTTCAGTACATATCTTCCGTAACCTGGAATCCCAGTTTGGAATGTAAAAACTACATTCTTTTTCCATTCATCTCTCACTGGAGGTTATTTTTTTCTTTTGCGATTCCGATGAAATGCTTCGATCGACGTGACCTTCCCATGAGTCACGAGTAAACTTCTTTGAACAGCTCTGTCTGCGTTAACAAGAAATAACTACAAAGGCACTTTTTAAGAAGATGGCAATTAGGAACTTAGTATTACTGAGAAAAGAATTACGCATATCAGCGATGACATAGAGGAAGAAATATGCGGCAAAAAATATCTACAATACAAGTAGATCAAGGCCGATAAAGCTTGTATTTGTTTGTACGTCTATTTAATAATCGATATCAAAGCATAAGGCTCTATCAAGCAAAACATTTTAAATGATATGTAAATGCTATAAGCTTTCCTTGAATAAATTGTATAAAAGTTTCACAATTTTACTCTTTTCTAAAGTGCCACTAAATCAGGCATAATTGTGGTATTCTACGAATATTTTCGATTGTGGTAAACGAGACGTGGATTCCACCAGTTGGCGGAAATGTGCGGTTGGTATTGCTTGCCAGGTAATTGAAATTCATTTAAGGTCACCGGTATTAGAACATGTACGTTAACCCCTTTCTTCAAAGTGTCTCAAATGTGCTTGAACGAACATTCCCGTTCCGATATTTTGTGTATGGTTATCTTCCATAACATTGGTCATCTTCCGGTGCACAAATATTGACTGAAATAGAGAAACTTTGCGCGGGGACCCCTGCTGCTACCTGTTAAATGAGAACAAAACTATTTGTTATGAATTCTCCAAGTAAAATTGACTGTTGGTTTCATACCAGTGTGCAACTCGAAAATGAATGGCACATAAAATGATATCATATGTCTTATATTTCCATGCTGCATACCGATGTAAATCTCATGCACCGTAATGCCGGTTTCTATGTTTGACACAGAATAATTTTGCTGCAAGTATTAATTTATAAAAATCCTACATGGTTTGAAATCAAGCAATGCCCACACACAACAAACACATGTCTCCGTCAAGGTTTTCCATATAATATTATACAACCTAAAAAAACATTAACCCAAAAGCTTTCAAAAAACTAATTATCAATTATATTAATATTTTACTACAATAGGAATGTACTTCTCGGGCCTCCAGTATACAGTGTTGTCACACCAAGGCCTCTGTTATATTTGTCTATTTGTAATTTGTTTAGTACTTCTTAGTATATGAAAGTGTTTGCCACCACAGAAAAATTAATGTTTGCATACTCTGGACGGATCAAGCGATCCCTTGAGTAGAATACTGTATTTATATATATATTGTGTTTTTCTTTTCTTACTTTCTTAATAAAACTATATAAAAACATAGTCACAGATATTATGTTGCATAATATTTGTACTAATATGTAGCATGAAAATAAAAAAAATATATGCTATCATACCAATGCTCTATTTATTTTCATGCTGCATAACGGAAAAAAGACAAAAAAATTTATTTTATTTGAAGAACTTCAGCAATTACTTTGTTTTTATTTTATAGGTGGCAGCAGGAGTCTAAACGCAAATTTTTTTCAGTGTCAGGAATGTCTGCAAAAAAAACAGTAACCGATAATGGGGCAGAAAATTTGAACCGTTATGCAACACAAAATAAAAAAATTCAATATATTTGATACCATATTATATCATACCATATATACTATTCATATTCTGCCCCACACTGGTTTAAAACCAACAATTAATTTTCCTTGAAAAATTATAACAAATAGTTTTGCTCTTATTCGATAGGTGGTAGCAGGGAGGTCTAAGCTTAAGGATGTTTCTCACATGATAAAATATAAGTTAGGAGGTTAGGAGATTCCCTCTCCGACTAATTTCGTTTTCTTCGGTTCGCAAATTGTTTCTCTCGTTTATACCGGTCCCGAAATTGTTTATTTGATCTTACCAGTAACTAAGCGGATAAAGATTGAAGAACACTACATTACGTAAATAATACTTATCTCAAAGATCTGTTCTCGAAGCGTACTGGAAAAAGAGTTCTGACAATTCAACCATGTGGCTTTCACCATCCATTTTTTTACAGTTTTACCAAGGTGAAATTGGTAAAACTGTAAAAAAATTACTCTTGAATAATTGTGGTCGGAGATAGCCAAGTCGTCCAGCTCAATGAATGATGAAAGCCACATGGTTGAATTGTCAGAACTCTTTTTCCAGTACGTTTCGAGAACAGATCTTTGAGATAAGTATTATAAGTATTATTATTTATTATTATAAGTATTATTACATGGGCGGAGATACGGGGGGGGGGGCATTGCCCCCCAGCAATAATGATCGTGGCCCCCCAGACTTCCAAGTCTATCTCCGCCTATGTTGCATCTTCGTTTTTTAACATTCATGTACTCTTACAATACTTTTGACTTTGTTGAAATCGAAAAAAGTCCAGTTCTCTAATGATTTCAAGTGTTCAATAGTCCATACGTTTGGTACCAATTATTTGATTACTCAAAGGAATTTGAATCACGAGCAATGAATTCACCTGTTTTACTAGTCAGAAGAAATAACAGCATTACTGGCTATGGAGGGTGCGTAGGAAAAAGGTCCCTTTATCCTGGAATGACTTGCGAACCGTTGATTGGAAGAAGTACCCAAATAACGTGAAGATACAATTCACTCATATTGCAAAGAGTTTAATAGTTTTCAAATTAAAAAAACAAAAACTTTTCATTTGATCAGGCTCTATTCTAAAAAAACCTAATTAGAAAGAGTTGTTGTTGAAAAAAAAAATTACATGCTTCTAAGTGCAATATTTGCTGAGATATTTTTGAATTCAAAATGACTGAAAATGAAGGGGGGCGGGGGCCCGAAAAAATTATAAAAAACGGACAAGCTCATTCTATGCTTCATATGTTCTTTCCCTCATCTTCAATGATTTTCGTATTCAAAGATATCGGCGAGTGTTGCATTTGAAAGCATGGAATTTTTTTTTTTTGCGCTCAGGAGAGACAGGGCGAAAACTTTCCAATTCGGTTTTGGGGGCACACGGGGACTGTATGAAAAATCTCTATTTTTTATTTTAATAACTATACAACCCCTTGCAATGTGAATGACGTATATGAGGTCTATACCAGGGGTTTTCAAACCTTTTTCACCCGCGGAACTCCTATCCCCTATGCAATGCCTATCCACGAACTTCGCCGGCTCCCTAGAGCTGTTTAAGGCCGAACACACAGTGAGGCGACCACGAGGTACGAGAGTGCATAATAGCGACTAAGGAGGAAACAATTGCACCTCACATACTCGAGGGGAAGAGAAAGAGGCACTCAACGAGGTGCGGGATTCGAACATTCCGGTTTTATTTCACCTCGAGGTGGGGATTTTCGCTCTCTGCTGATTGATCCGTTTCTTCCCCTTTTTTTTGCTCTCCCTCTTCTGCGGAGGCATCATCCTTATCACACATTTACATTTCAGAACGTCTCCGGCCAACTTCTCTATCCTTTTCCTCTTTTATTATGCATGGACTTATCTTTCTCCACTCCTATGCATTTTTTTTCTTCCTAGTCACGGTTCTTGGAACTCGCTATCTCTCTTCGCTCCACTATAACCGCAGCAAAACAAAAAATATTTTCGAATAACCCTTGCCAGGGTTAACGCTCCGCGAATCCCCTGACAAAGATTGGAGGCGCATAGGGAGAACCCCTGTTAATACGTTATTTGGGAACTATGATTTTAAGAGCAACTGTTCGCGTTTTATTCCAGGATAAAGGGACTTTCCTATGCACCCTGTTTATTTATAGTAGCATCACCCTGATATACGCCGACACGAGTGATTAACGTACGAGATTTGCATCCGTTGTCTAGGCCTGCATCTAATTCCGTGGAACTTGGGTGTAATAAATAATGTGATACTTCGAAAAACATTAGCAAGAGCTATCTCAATTGCTAATTATTATTTTTAGCAATGAAGCACTTGGAATATCATCATACTGTGTAAGAGATCGTGAGACAAGTATTACATAGACCAGTGATTCCCAACGTGGGCGTTAACGATGGAATGTTCCAGGTTGGGAAACTATGACATAGACCCTTGCAACAAATGATGCTCTATCATGGAAGAATGTCAAGACGATGACCAATCCGTTCCCTCGAAAGAATTCGGCTCGTTTTTTTTTCTTCTATCGGCTAAAAAACTCGTAAATTTCGGTGTTATGACTCATCCCGTGAGAAATGTTGAAGATTCATTTGAAATAAGGGAGGCAAAAAAAAGAAACATATTTCATTTCCCAATTCGTCCTTGGCGGGTTGAAATGCATTTGTCAGAACCTATTGACCCCTCCTCAACCTTCAATTCCACTCACAGCTCTCTTCCGAATTTTCTGCGTTCAGCTCGGTCCGGTCATAGGAGAGAGAGAGATTGGTGGTCTCTTTTCTGCTCTTTTGGGGGTGTATGATCTAAGTTAAGCAACTGATACTGACCTTCGAATGAGTAAATTATGGCTTCGATACTTATCATCTGTTTCACGTATGATCGGATGAGAAAAAAAGAAAAGAGAGAGCTTGGCCCATGCGGACTTTTACTCTCTTACCCGAGAGAGACCAAAGTTCAAGAATTTCCCGCAACTGGGGTTTCTCAAGATGTGGTCATCATCATCAGTGACTGCATCGTTTCTGTCACAGATCTCTTGGAATTCAGTCAAGGTTCCCCCCACCAATTTGCAAACCAAATCCAAGAATAGATTAACACAATTTCTGGTTTATTTTTAGTGTGGGAATAAGATTTTTGATCTCATAGCGAAAGAGATTTGGAAATATGTGATGGATTTCCATATCATTAAAGAAAATAAGTACCACACTCAAAACACGGATTTAAATTTGATTATGAGAATGATTTCCTCAAGAAGAGACCGCCAAAGAGGAAATGTTGGCAACATGAAGTGTTACAAAAGCCTTTTATGACTTCATCTGTAAACGGATCTTTCGGGCGAGAAATCCGCGACTTCTCTGTTAAAAGTTTTAGTTGAACCATAATGAGTATATATATTTGACGCTTGTGTGATCAACAGTATTTGTTTGTAGATTTGATTTAAGTTTCTTTTGATTTCCAGTGATACGTGATAAAGTTTTTCCTAGAAATATATACGAGGAACATGAAAAAAAAATGCTACTTAGTAGAAGTGACACATCCTGCACTGAATAACCATTTACTTGGATCAAGCAAGTCAAAAACAGCCTTTTATGTACAACATTCATTGTATGCGGGCGATATCTTTGACGTTTTCCCACACAAAAGAAATTTTTTCAATATACCAAAAATTACATGGCTGGAATAGTTACATCAACAGATGGCCCCAAATATTGTAATTGATAAACTTTAGCGCTACCGGTTGGTGATAAATGTAACTATTTTGGCAATAAAATCATTGACTTTTAATAAAACCCCGTCTTTCTGTGTAGAACTCTATCGTCTATGCTTTTCGAATTATTGAATTTTTACTTGTTTTTATTACTTAGTGATCTTTTTATTGGTGACGGTGATGAGAGAACATTTGTTGCAAGTTAACTTGGTCACTGTTGAAAAGCTAAGTTGATTCAAATTGATTAATGTATGATGTGTATGTAAATTTCATTAACGTCAGTCGGGTTATTTTTTTTGAATTTTTAAATTGTACAATACTGTCACCTTTCAAAGGAAAAAACCGTTAGTATAAACTCAAAAAAAATCATTAACATTTCCAAAAGTGTCTGCATGTGGTTGTATATCTTCGTTTTCTATTAAATTTCCAAAACTTTTCAATTATCAATTAAAAACTATATTCATGCTATATTATATTTCAATCATGTGCTGCATAAGCTTATTTTGCCCACGACAAACTCAATAATACATGTTATTGCTACGTAAGCTAATTTCTCAACACCTCCCTTATAACATAAACGTTGGTTATTGCATACGCTTCTCGAATCATCTAGGGGGTATATTATAACCGAACTCGACTGTATTTGTATCTAACATAATGTCAGGGGGAAAGAAGTGATGCTTGGGGTTTCCCTTTCAAGCACGCTGACAAGTACTGATCAAAATTATGAATTTTTCACTTCAAAAAGTGTAAATTAGCTAGATTTCATGAAAAAGTAGTAAAAAAAAAAACCCAACATATTTCAGCATTTAATGGTAAAAATTGGCAAATTTCGCATTTATTGCTTAAATTTCGCATTTATTGCTTAAATTTCGCATTTATCGTGGTTATTTCGTAAAAACGAAATTTACGTAAATTGCGCATCCCTACCCTGATATACTGTTAATCGCTTAAATTGCAATTGTCAAAGGACGTAAGTAGAGTATACTGCGCATGCTCACATTTATTCCGAATAATCTGACGGGTTCACCAATCAAATCAATAGATATAATAAGCACTACCATTTATAAATTTCCATCAAAACAAAGTTCCTAATCAGTTTCACTCTGAGAATTTTTTTTTTTTTTTTGGCAAGAACTCAAACCAATCAATATTTTAATGTTCGAACTTGAATGAAGCCACCTTCGAGGCTTAAATATCTCATATTATGAATAGCCAATGAATATAATCGATTTTTGCTCATAACAAAATATAAAAGAAATCACAAAGGGAATAAAAATATTGTTCTTTAAGCTTAAAAAAATGAGAATGAAAGGGTTGAGAGAGAGAGAGAGAAAAAATAGGCGTAAACTTGTTTGGAAGAGAACCCATCAAGGAGAACACACATTAACAATAGGCCCTGTCTCTCTTTCTGCCTGTCTTTTGCCTGCACAATGTGCAATCTCTTCAGCTTTGCCAATTTCAACTAGAATTTATTTAACTATTTTTTTTTTTGAAACACTAATGGTTCACAAAGGAATCCAGTTTGACCTTCAACCAGACATTTCTTACTCGAATCTTTTTCTTTTGCTATATTCTAAAGATTATACTTTCTTTTACTTTTGATTGGATTCAGCCTTAAATCGCAATTGCAAGTTTATGTGAACATTGATTCCTTTATTATTATTTTATCTTTTGCCTTTACACTTCATTCTCTAGTGATCGGTTTCGATAGCACATGAACGGGGTTTTCCTTCTTATGAAAGATCAATAAGATCAATCATTTTTTTTTTTTTCAGTGTGATTCAAGTAATAAGCGGTTAGGGTCTCGGGGTGTTCTCGGAAAGATGAATGGCTAGTTATGTTTTGGATATAATGTTGGCATCAATGACATGTTGGAGGTTTGTTTTCATTTTTTTGATAGTTAAGGGAAGATAATGTCAATTGTGATAGGTTCATGTGGGATGTTAAGTGAAGTTCCTGTTGAAGTTTTTTTGCATGATGTTTTAGTTTAAGCACGGTTATAATATGAGATCATTGCTAAAATATGAGGATTTGTGAAACCATCTCTGGCTTTATTACATTAAAGAGCAGATACAACTTCCATACTTATTACGGGAGCTTAATTAGCTCTATTAATACGTGCAATTTTTTTTGGATTAATTATTATATGAATTTTTTTTCAAGGAAAATCAAAGGAAGAGTCTTTCTGGATATCAATGCCTCGAGATGAACTTTGGAAAAGAAAGTTGATTGTCTCCACCGGGAATCTGACACAGGTCCTCTTGCAGCCCGGGCAAGAACGCTATTCAATACAAAGTCAGTGGAGTGGTGTCGTCTCTGGTGCATTTTAGATAGAGAGTTTGGCCAAAATACAAGAGGGCCCGATTTATGGTGGAGACAAACAATTATTTTTTCAACGTTCATCTCGGCACTGATTAACCCTACTCTAAAGGCTTTATTTTGATGTGTTGTAGGCCGAAAAAAATAACATCCTTCTAAAATGTTTTTTGTTAAATTTAATACTTTTAAGAACAATCCAAAAGCAAGTACCGTATTTTCTTGCGTATAATCCGCAGATTGAAACGTTAAAAAAACAATGGAATTACCCAATGCGAATTATACACTGCTTATTACCTGCATTGCCTGTTATTCTTAAGAGGTTGAAATAGAAATAAATATTTTAAAAATTAATTACAAAAAATAATTTCTATAAAGATTTATAAATGACCAACAGAAGCGAGTAGAAAAACGTGTTAAACAACCCCTTTCCGAATGTTTCGGATACAGAGGAAATGAAAGAAAGGTACGGGTTGTGAATTCTGTGATTTGGCTTTCGTGCAGTGCTCTGTATCGAAAAAAGTTTGAAATAATTTTTTTTTCGGTACCGCATTAAGTAAAAAAATCCATTTTTGTGAGAATACTTTTTCCGCCAATTGCGTTCAAATATACGAACTCCTTCAATCTTAATGAAGTTTTAAATTATTCACGAATTTATTGGACACTTTGTACTTGTGTTGAATTTATTTATTTACACACATTATCAATCACCAAATATGGCACGCGATTCTAATCATCAATCACCCTGTTTGAGGAAAAACTCCCTAAGGCTACTATACGGTAATGGTGTCTTTTTTACGCATCTTTCGGTTTGTCGTGATATTTTGACAAATATTTAACAGCTTTCGCGTTTTATTTCTTCCCGAAGTTAGCGAATAACTTTTTATACAAGTAATTTTTGGACTATTTAATTCTTCGAATTTACCGATTTCGAATGTCTAGTGCCCATGTGTCGATATTGTCTTGCTTTTACTCGTCCCGTCTTTGGATGTCCAAGTAGGAAACATTGAAGACGTTATTGGCTGTTCGAGGAAGCTGCTCTTTTCCTGTTACTCGTCAGGGCTTTGTGCTTGGGTTTATTTGACCATAAATTTTCCTCATAAGGTCGAATAACAATCTTATCAACAGGCGAGTATATTACGCAGACTTTTTCTCTGACAGAAAATACACATACTTTATAAGATGTTTCTGCGTTCACCATGTATCGCAAAATATTATTGCAGCAGTTCCACGTTAATTCATCAAGAATATATTGAACTTTACCCGAAGCTTTTGATTAGCTTTATCACTGCAAAATCTCAAATTGCACATTGTTTAGCAAAAAAAAAATCTTTGGAATTTTTGAACTAGGATCCACAATCAATATTTAATATTCTTATTAAAGAAATGATGCACGTAATAATCTACCTTTTGGTTCTGGTTATTTGTGTGAATCAAAAATCTTTTATGTATATAAGGTCACGATATTTATTTTTAACCAATGAGGCTATAGCGAAAAACACATTTGTAATTGAATAACATTGAAAAATAACTGATGATATATTGCAAATATATAACTGATGATATATTGCAAATACATAACTGATGATATTGAAAATATTACTGATGATATCGAAAAACAAATGTAATTGATGACACTGAAAAATAATTAAATTGATAAATATATTATTAAAAATCTCCCTAGAGATGATATTAAAATAATTTCCACAAATTTTGATTTTCATTTCCCTCGAATTTTCAAGCTCAAAACTAGTTAAAAATATATAGAATTCATTCTATATGGAGGTGAACATAGATTATAAATTTAGTAAAAAAAAAGGTCTTTATGCATATATATGTACAGGGTGGTTTGAAAAGGACACAGAACACCAAATTGAAGCAGATTCACAAAGGAGACAATTACCTGAGAACAAATATAGAACTCTTGGAAGGAATCGCCATCGTTATTATTAGCTGGGATGCATTACCGACCGTGAACAGATACAGTTTATTACATCACCCATTAGTAATATCAAGTCTTTGCTCCAGTGCCAGCAGTGTAAGGGCTGGACTGTCTTGGGGAAAGTTTCATTTAAAAAAAAGTTATAATAACACGTGGTTGTGCCATGGGTGATGGCTTACAATGTCATTAAATTTATTATCATAATCTATCATTGGATGAATAGAGTTTGCTCTTATTTTGTGCAATTGTGAAAAAAGCTGCACCTCCATAGCGTCTTTTTTTCAGTCCTGTACACATTCATAATCTCAGGCGGCTCTAGACAAAGTTCTTACCCGTGCATCGAGGCATCGTTTCGGCGCCCGCACGACTTATTAGACACACTTGTAAAAAATGACCATGGAAACTTACAGCTGCGTTTCCAGCTAGATGAAATTCATCTAAAATAACAGTTCTACCTATGAATAATTCCATCATTAATAGCTTGAATTTAAAGAAAAAAATATAAAAAATTTTTCCAAGTTTTTCTGCACTTATTTTATCCATTTTATAATGATTTAGCTCCTCTCTTATAGCGTCATCCTGTGCAGCCACGTGGGTCGCACAACCCTAGAGCCGCCCCGGCATGATTCGTCTCAACGTCATCATGTTTGATTCCAGCGACTGCATACGTTTAGAAAATATGTAGAGTTTTGTAGAAATCAGCAATGGTAGTTCTCGCCACGAAATCCACACACCATGGCTTTGAAGATTCTCTCCCATTGCCTACCTTGGGAACTCGTGGACAACTCCTCTAGTCATCTTCGAGTGAAGTTTTGGTCACACTTACCTTTTCAGTATAGTCCATCTCTATGTCATCTATCACCCTCAATGATTTTAACCTGGTATATTAAACCATCTTTTATACAGGGTGATTCAGAATTCATGGGACAAACTTTAAAGGGTGATAGAAGTCACACATAAACAAGCAATTTTCGTCATGGCATGTATGGTTGACTATGATGAGAATGAGGTGCAAACACTAGAATGAAACATATTGGTGACACTAAACATTAGTGACACTAAAATTGGCGATGAGATCTCAAAGATTTCAGTTGGAATTGAAAATTGCCAGGAGATGTAACAAAAAAAATAATTCGAGAGAGAGAGAGAGAGGAGATCAGAAATGGAATTGCCATATCCAAACCATGGAAGCAGCAATATATATTTCGAACTCATGAGCATACTTAACACCCATGCAGGAACCACATGCACCCTTGGGTTATATTTTGGTTTTGATTGGGGTAAAAGGATCATCAGAGTCATGCTGCAGCAAACAATGACCAAGCGGTATAATGACTTGTGGTAGATTTGGCATTACCGAGGTTGCACAGCAAGGGGGGGGGATTACTCTGGCACCCTTGAACGGTTAATAGCACATATCGCAGTAAATCTGTTGGAAAGTATGTAATAGTTGCGATTGGTGAAGTGTAAGCATCCTCTATCTCCTTTGGTATTGCAATTCGATCGCTCATTCCAAACTTGATGAACAAAACGCTCATGAACAAACGTGCTTGTTTAGATCTCTCATATCATCTCCCACGAAGTTAGAATCACCCTGTACAATGATCATACAATAATATATACATTCAATAATATTGTTCTGGATGTTTCTCGCAAGCACTCGAGATGGAAAAGCACGAAGGAAATCGAAGGACAACACCGATTTATTTCACAGAACAGCTATTTACACGTATTCACAAGCAGAAATTTTGACGAAACACGATAAAAACAGAGAGCGACTTCTCTAACATATGAGAGATCTCGTATTAAAAAACTCAACAAATTGCCCATACTTCCATTTTGGCGGCGCTTTTAGCCAAAAAAAAAAGAAATTTTCTGGAAAGTTCTCCCATATTCTCACGAGATCCACTCCTTTTCTTTGGCGTCATGACATCTACAAGTCATCGAAGCTGTCTCTAAATTCACCAAGTTTGTCGTCAGTTTGGCGAGGTTTACAGAGACATGATAAAAATAATGACAATTTACATAATTTTCGTAACAATATCGTGCATATATTTCTCTCTTTCTCATATATATTTTTACGATTTTTCTCTGTTATCTCACAAAAAACAATTTGAATAAAAACCCCACAAAATAAAATTCACGATAGCAATAAAGGAAGCATTCAAGACAATGATAAAGGCACTTATTATAAACACGAAACACAACACACGTGCGCTTATAAGAGCTGTCACATCGAAAGAACAATGAGCAACAGGGCGTGGCAACGTGTTGTGAAAACAGCAAATAGAAATAATAAATAAATAAAAATAAAGTCACAAAAGGACCGAAAAAAAGAGGCAGGTAGATAGAAAAAATTACGATCGCGTATAAAAAAAAGCGATAGAAAAAGAGACCGCAAATCGAGTCTTTTGATCTTGGCCTCTGGCAGTGCTGGTTATTAGCTGAAATGACTCAGGATGAAGTTCACAGGTAGGGTTATACCGAACATAAAACACAAAAAACGCACTTTATTTGATCACACTTCCTCTGGCATCAAGAAATTTCCACCGATTTGTTATCGTTGTGTGATAACTATAAAAACAAAAGAAAAATCTGTTATCCCTCGGTATACTGTGTGTATCTACATACACACGTGTATATCTGATGTTATTTTTTTGAATAGCAGGAAGCGGATGAAATCTTTAGGAAGTGCTTCGTGGAAACTAGACGATTCCAAGATTGGACGATAGATACATTTCAGATGAGATCTATATCCTATATGCAGAGACAGAGAGAGAGCACCATATGCGCATAAAAGTGACTATATTCACTTCCTCATCAAGAACTTAATCAAAAGGCAATGGCTGCGAGGGAAGTAAGTGAAAGGGATCGCTTTAGGGACGATAGAGAAAAAGCCCAGTCAGATTTTCCAAACAAAAATAGCTCTCGGGACCGGTCTAATGATAAGAATCAAAGATGATAGTTGACCTGTTATCAAAATAAATATAAAGAAATAGCTGTTAAGTATCGGAAGTGTCGGTTTTCCTATTGATTGATACTTCCCCGATGTAGAATACGGTGACCGTAATGATGCACATCTAAGAACGATGCGTGCGATATCGGGTGGCACCGTTGTTGGTGTGAAACGTTCCATTAAATCGGGTATATAAGAGCAACATCAATGGGAGAGAAAGGGTGGAACCAAGAATAATAATGATGGGAATATAATAAAAAAAAGCAAACAACGGGAAGCAGGAAGATATCCATGGTGTATATCGTATCCGATATAGAAGGGAATGCACGGACGTATCCCGAGGAAACGATCAAGTGGTGTGGTCTTTGAAAGTTGAGCTTCGTGTGAAAACACTTCCGATATCTGAGTATGAGATGGTGTTTCCTGCTTTATCTGATAGATTATTAGTGGGAGGAGTTATTACGACAGATATGTGTCGTTTCTGATGACTTTTATTGAATTATAAAAAATTTCCATTCCAAAAGTATGGATTACACTGCTCGACAATTTTTTTTTCGAGTTGCACAAGGAAATTTACATGGTTTTAGGATATACAGTCGGCTCCGCTTAGACAGATAACGGATGAACGGATAAACCGTTTAAACAGATAAAATTTTTCGGCACCAAAATTTCTCCCATACAGACAAGTTTCCCTCTTAATCGAATATTACACTTCACACGCAACTGTTAATACACATTAATCACAATAAACATAATATTTTTATTGAATGAAACATTTGGAGTTAATGGAAAATATGTTACGCTAAGTTAAGAGAAATACATTTGAGAGTAGATACTAGCCTCCAAGTATTCAAGTTGTTTTCAATACGTACATTTAATTATCTGATTTTTATTTTATGTTGGTGCCAATAGAAGGCGCTAACTAATCTAATAAAAAGTAAAAATCTTAGATCCGTGGTCTTCAACGGATGGCCCGCGGCCCACATTTGGCCCTCGGAGCTTTTTGTCGTAGAATGCCGATCATTTTCAGAAAATGCTTGAAAATATTGAAGAACGATTAGTTCCAGAATTTAATGAAAAATAAATAATTTCAGAATTGTAAGATGGAAGAAATAATTCTACTAGAAATGAAATAATGAAAAAAAAAATAATTCTAGAACAAATGCAAGAAATAATTTTATAGAATTAATGACAGAAATAATTCCGTAACAAATTGATGAAAGAAAATTTTTTTTTTCAGAATTTTTGAAACAAATAATTTCCGAATTAGTGAAAGAAATAACTTATCAATGAGATGAATAATATTTCGTTATTTTCTGATAGAAATTATTTCAAAATTAATAAAAGAGTAATTGCATAGTTATTGAGGGAAATGATTTCAAGATATATTGGGAAGGAAAATAATTTTTCAGAATTACGAAAATAAATAATTAAAGAATCATTTTAAGTGATTTCAGATTAAAATTAATCTCAGAGTTAATTAATTTAATCAGTAATTAATAAAAACACGTTTTCCGAATTACTGAAAAACATTATTTCAAAACGAATTAATCGAAACTGATAATAAAAGAAATTATTTCAGAATAAATAAAATCCTCAATTATTTTTCTCCCTGTTCAGCTCGGGGCTCCCCATTGGTCTTTTCCATTAAGATGTCACTAAATTACATAAATACGTGTCAGAACGATTGAAGACCCCTGTCTTATGTATTGCGATCATTGTAATTAAATATAATTTTCATTTCATTTTTGATGTCTGATTTATTCGAGAAGCTTTGTTAATATTGATCCTTCCTCAGTTTTCAGTATAAAAACTATACTAACGATGTGAAATGGCAATTGAATTATTTCCCGCTTAATCGGATACTGTGTGCTGGAATCGACATCCGATTAAGCAGGGCAGACTATATTGGAGCTTCTGATTTTAAAACTAGCGTTTGTTTTGTCGAATTGGCTCCAGTTTTTGAGATAACGCATACTCTCGACATTTCAATGTAGGCTGCAACCACTAATTTTTTCGCCAAATTTTAACCTTTAATTTTTTAAATTCATATTTATATTTTATTCACTATATTATCATATTTATATCATCAAATCTATATTTCATCAATATCATCAAATCTATATGTCATCAATATCATCAAATCTATATGTCATCAATATCATCAAATCTATATGTCATCAATGTCATCAAATCTATATGTCATCAATATCATCAAATCTATATGTCATCAATATCATCAAATCTATATGTCATCAATATCATCAAATCTATATGTCATCAATATCATCAAATCTATATGTCATCAATATCATCAATATCTATATGTACTAATCTTAAGTTTACAATTGATATACAGTTTGCACAGTTTCAATGTGATTTGTATGCTGCTTAAGAATTACTTATAAAAAGTTAGTTTTCACTTTATCTCACAAAATAGAGACCAATTTCGCAAAACCAATACCAGATTTGGATTCAGCCACCATACATGGTATCATCAATGCCGTATCATCGCATGGACCTACCCGGGCGCGGACTGGAGAGGCCTCAAGTGCAGAGAAGTGGGTGTTATTATAATGAGATCCGGTTACAATTTTCGAAATTATGAATAGTCAAACATCCGTTAGAGAAGGGACCTCTATTTAAGGAAAGGATGTCCTGATCCGTGTCCCCTTGAATAACAACGTATTTACCTGTGTATAAGGGACATCTTTACTTGAGTCACAAAAAGTCTGGTCCAGATATTGCTAACCAGGATGGAGGCCTAAAAAAATTCCACTTTGTCCGAGGACCCACCAATAGTTAAAAGTATGGGCTATATCAGAGGCCTTAAGTTTTTTTTCTTTTGAGTCGCGAGCATGTGAGTCGTATGAAAAACACTCACGCAGGAACTCTGGCATCCTCTCAATCTGAAATGAGCATAGTGTTAATCCTTTAATGCTTGAATGCAGGGCCGTCTGGGGCCTGGGTGAAGTAATTTTTCTTAGGCCTTTTACCTGGTTAAAAATGTCTGCCGACAAATTTTTATGCTTATTGTCGAAAAATCAATCAGATCTTATTTTTACGAGAGTCCCCTCTGCAATTAAAGCCCCCCGGGCTGTGCCCGGATGGGCTCCACGTTTTAAGACATCACTGCTGTAATGACGTGTTTAATCATAATTTACGAATAAAGACATCGGGCACACTTTTTTACTTCACGGGAGCACCCCAGTACTCACGAGTATATTGGACATTCCTTCCAAAAGCTGGATAAAATGGGAAAACTTGATGTCCCTTAAAATACTGGTCGATCCTTCAAACCTACACAATTAATTATCTCCTTTCGGCACATCGCCCTTCAACCGAACATAATCGTCAATAGCCAGAGTCGGGAATTGTTTCAAGATCTATTGATTAAAACCATAAAGTAGCTGAGTTATTGATTAATATAATTAATTAATTTGATATTGATTAATCAATCCAATACATATACGTATTCATTCAGGATCGATAATTTATTTCTCAGTGGGTGTGACATCCGGCAAGGAATTCAATCCTGCCCGGTATCCTTCAATTCACCACGATAATCTTGTAGACTTTCTAAATTTCGTCCTTAAGAAAACCCACTAAAAAATTCTTCAATCAATTTTGTTGGCAAATTTTAAGGCAATCTATTTCCGGTTCATTGAAATTCCAATCGAAACAAACCAAGGTGAAAATTACAGACATTATGAGACATGGTGTGACAAGGTGACAGCATGAGTCGACGGAAATCATATCATACGAATACTTCAGTAATTGTATTTCCGGTAATTTTAAATCGAATTTAAAAGTAGCAATTTCATCCGAAGGATTTTTTGTGTTTAACGTCCAACATTCCTGACACACCGGAGACACGTGTCAATGAGACACAACGTCCTAGAAACGCGTGTCGACTGCCCACTAAAATTGACGCAAATAAATACCTAAAAGATAACCTCAACGGAATTATACGCCTAATACGGAGTCATTATGATTCTTACTTAGACGTATATAACCACTCGCAAATACCAGAAATTCTACTACCTTGATTACATGCGGATAACTGGTACTTATATATTTCTCCGTATAGTTATATAAAGAGTTATTCAACTTGTATAGCGATAATTACGTTCGATTATTATCCAAAATGTATATATTAGTATTAAAACGTACATTAAGAGTCTTTATGTCAAATTATCCATTTCGTAACAAGGTATTGGGCCTTTGACACATGTCTCGTTTCAACGCGGACACTAAATTTATGCAAGGTTACTGCCCCAACTGCTTCACTAACAGCAATTACACGTCGAGATAATAATTAGGCAACAATTACGCTAAAATATTTGAAATTCAAATGTAACGAGTAGGTCGCGACAATGCTAATCGTTTATCTGATTATAATCGAGTTTTGTTGTGCTTTTTTTTTAATGAGATGAGATAATCCGCCATCAAGACGTTAAGTATGTATGTGGTATGGTAAGGTGCAGTCCGGTGACTATTATTTATAATACATACAACAGACAAGGCTATTTGAAAAGAACTATTCCTATTAGATAGGAGGTCATTATATACGACTATTTAAAGGTGGTGATTATTCCAGGAAATTAAACAGGTGGAAATGATGTTTAAAAAAAAAAAATGGTTGTAAACAAAGCGGAGGTCATCGGCTTGGCGACATTAACATTATTCAACACAGAAAAAAAAAAAGAAATCAATTCCGTTGGATAATGATGGTAATAATTGAAAAAGAATGCTATAGAACTAGTAAGAGAACTCGTCAAAGGGCCATCGAGGACACAAAACCATGTTGTTTTCTCCTCGATACACGGCCGAGGGCGTAGAATATTAAGTGAATATAGAGCAAATACTTTATAAAATAAAAGGATATATAAACTCAATTATCTATATATCGATGTTTCTTTTCTTTCCTAGATCCTTGAACAGTAAATGAGTCTTTTTTCTTTTTTTTTTTCCGATTCGGGTTCAGTATGATTTGATCGAAGGTTAAATCTATGATCTACAAAAACCACTTGATTTATTTGTATCGATTTTCATTTCATTTTTTTTTTATATTTTGAATTGAAGTTTTTTTTCCCATGTAACATTATTATTAACGATCGTTTACGTGTGGTGACGGACCACGTGGAAGATTGTTACATTTCGTATGGCGGGTGATTTAGACCAGGAAGTGTGTTTTCTTTTTTGTGAGTCCTTTAATACTTAACTGCTTTTAACGTGAAGGTCGGATGTGGATCGTGGTGGAATTAGAGACACGCCATGGCATTGGTATTTCAAGGGTTTGGTGAGAGAAGAATTTCGCATTCGGAATTGTTATTTCAATTGTTTGGTGTGTTTTTTTTTTCTTCTTTTTCTTTCCTGTGTTTAATTATATATTGGGTGGCTTGTGTGCAATAGAATACTTCATTACAATGGGAGTGATTGTTGTGGAAGGGAAAATACAGTGAAACCTCGATACAACAATACTCAATGCAGTCGACGGTCGTTATAACGACTCTCTTCATTCTACGAAAAACGAACGTTATATTGAAAGGTCGTTATATCGAGCGCTTAAAGAAACTTCTAGTCTAGCTTCTCTGGGAAACTGTATATTGTATTGGTAGAATAAAATAAAAATTCTTTCATTTTGTTAAAATGTTGCAATGTGTCAGGCTCCAAAAAAAAAAAAAAAAAAAAATTAAATACATAATACAGTATCTAATACAGTACATAATACAGTATTTGACGGACTCGCGATGCGAGGATCCGGATTCGAACCCCACAGTGGTGGTCGGCTGAAGTTGGTTTTCTGTGGTTCCCAACTTCAAGGCGCAAATGCGAGCCAATATCCCCGTTAAAAAGTCTCGCCACAGAGAGCAACAGTCCTACAACGATAAATCATTCAATCATAACACATCACTCATAGTTAGAAAAACTGGTGGCAGATGGCAGCACTACACATAACAAGCATTACAGAGAAACAAAAACTTCACGTCAGGTTTCACTACACGTACACGCACATTCCCCCGAATGTACCGATTCGTTGGGGGTTCCGCGAGGGGGGGGGGGGTGCATGTGGGGTGTAGTAGTAGTAGGTAGGGCCTCCAAAAAATGGCTCGGGGATCTATGATGTTCTTAAGTCAGCCATCTCGTTGGGCAATTTGCCTGTTGTGGCGTTGTATTTGTATTTGTATGTGCAGTGTACTCGTGAAAATACTATATATATGGCCTACACCTATTTTTTATTATATGTGGCGAAATAATAAGTTCACTTGCATTCCTTGCAAATTCTTCAAAACAAAAACGAAACAATATGGTAAGCGAAGTTTCAAACGATGGCCCATGACTATCATTTCTGTAGAAATGATAAAAAGTGCTTTAATTTTAAACAACTTTGTTTCACATACCCTTTCTTCTTCAAGCATCATGTTCAAACACTCAACGACGGATTTTGTTCATTTCTTTGCAAAAAAAAAATCGGGGGGATAACCGAGTCGAGTCTGGTCATTGTAATGGATTTAGTGATATTTATCGGTCGTTATATCGGATAAAAATAACTTGACGGAAAGGGGAATACATTTGTCACCTGTCGTACAGGTCGTTATAATGGAACGGACGGCCGTTAGAACGAGCGTCGACTGTATAACAATAAATCCTTCTACAACAATATCCTTTCAACTCTTGTGTGGAATTGCTTATAGGTTAATGTTGAGCTCCTCTTGGTTCAAAGATATCCTTAACTACGATTAGACTCCTTTATAACGATATTTTTAGAGGCGATTATGAAACCGCTTTGTGCGGATACGTTTTTTTTAAATATTTCACTCAAAATATCCTTCCACTTTTTTTAATTCATAAACACATATTTTAGTTCTTCAAAGGACGTCTAATGATATCGGTATTTGGTGACGCCTGACCACCGAAAGTGTGATCAGCCCTCTCGTCCTCTCGTCTGAGGCGAAACTGATCAAATGACCAAGCTGGTCTTTCTTGAATAAGTATACAATAACCTCGTGAGAGCGAAGAACGTGTATTATGTAAGTTGAGCGTTGACAAGCGTGAATGCCATCTAAATGCTCGAGGGTAAAAAACAGTGCAGAAAACCTCGAAAATCTCAATTTATCACGACATATCCATTGTATAGGCTGATGTGTAGAAAAAAAGTTTCTCGAACAATGATTTTGGATGAAAATTCACTTTTTGCTTCCTATTCAATCACGTTTGGAAAAGAAAAAATCCGTATAAAACTATTTTTCATCACGATAGGGTAGAGGGAGAGAGAGGGAAGAGAGCCTTATTTGACAAATGTGGCGTGTTCGAGTGCACATCACGAACACGGAACCAACATGCGGTTTTTCATTTTAATTCTTCTATTAGGTTGAGGCGGTTGAAGAAATCACTATTCCGCAGCATTACTTCTCTTTTGTTAATTTTCTAAGAGAAATTACTAGGATTAAAGCATTATTCAGTTCCATTCCGTGCCAATAATGATCAAAATAAAATGTCTCAGAGATGAATAATGAGCTTATCTTTCGTTGTTGCTTGATGACAATGTCGTTTGTTATCGAAACACGTAACATCCAACATCCTCATGTCATTTTTTGCTGTTTCTAGTTCAGATTAGATGCATTGAAGTCGAATAAAAGAAAACAGTTTCCATTCAAAATGACACAGCTGAAGCAAATCCATCGTCAATCCCCCCTCATAAAGCCATGTTATCTGGAGCTCTCTGATGAATTACTGTCTTCGTCATTTCTTGTTTTTCTTACGACCGAAGAAACGGACTATAATTCTCTTTAGTTTAGAAAGAAAAAAAAGTTCGAGAAAATGACAGTTGGAGTATCACGAAAAACTGTTCAATATTCTAAATAATATTTAATAATCAATCAATCACGGAATTTGACAGTTTTTGTGGCAGCGTAATGGGCACGTTGAAATTTGTTAGGTCGTTGCTGTCATACCAGTAGTCAGGCAGATTTTTTTTTTTCGCATTTGATTTGATATGGACAAGTAATTAATTATCAATTGAATTCTTTCGGAAATTAATTAATATGCGTTATTAGTAAGTACAGTATATGATGATGTGCATAGTCTAGACGTCTGGAAATCATATTAAATTTGAGAGCAAAATTATATGAATTTACCCCATACACAAGACGAGAAAAAATAATAAATTTCATATTTTTCTTGAATAATCTTCGAACAAAAAAGCCACTTAATTAACGGAGCCGGTAAGAATTGAATGCAAAATAAAACGGTTTCGAGTTTCTTTTCTGTAGTTTTTGCTTTATATTATCGACAGTAAATGATGATCGTAAACTTCGCTATGCACTACCATACTCTGAACGACTATCCTTCTCCAGTTCTTAATTGAGCAAATCGTCTTTTGAGGGATCTTTCCAGTGAGTAGAAAAAATATTTTCGCGAGAGATTTGTGTTTGCTTTTCTTACTTCCTTTACATTGACCCTCGCTCCCGTACATTAAAAGTAGAACTTAATTATTCAGCTCTTAATTTTATTTTGAACATAAGAATGTAATTGAAGACTCCGCTGCTGCGAGACTGCACGATCTTTAGACACCCTGAAGTGCTACGCGACACACTTATGTAAATTACTGTCTTAACTGGTATTTTTAATATAATGTTTGTTACTCTGAATATGTCTCGTGGTTTATATATCAATCTGGCCGATTTCGTGATATCCAAAAAGCACAGCGGAAAATTTGGAAATCTCTCATTGACTCTCAGTGGCTATGATCAACTGGATGTCCCCGTTTTGGCCCAATGAACTACAGTAGTAGCAGTCTCTTCAAAATTTGAATTTCTGATTAACAAACTATCAAACTAACGGAACTCAATTCGGGGATTGGCTATACATATGTATATAGCGAAATGTTTGAAAATGTGGTAGCAACAGAATCACTTACGCTTTGATTACATTACTCTAACTGTAAAAGGCATAAAAATGGTTGACTAACTGAAAGGAATATCAAAATGGCACACTAACTGAAAGTACAAAAATTAGTTTCTAAAAAAATTTAAGTTTTTATGTTCCCATTGATACATGCAAAACTGAATGATGCATAATCTCTCTAGTAGATGGATTACAGAGATAGAATCACAAGCAATTATATTTTCATAGCATCAGGGCAGGTCTTCTACAGTCGAACTTAAGAATGGAAAATGATTTGTTCACTCAGAACACGATTTATCTCGGTCGCACAGACACCTAACCTACCAGAAGTGTTCACGAAAGTACTTCGCTCAACCAGTGTGAATTGGTGACGCCCTTAGATGCTGTTTTGTTTAGATAAAGAGAACTCTCTATAAGAATGACATCGAATGACTTAATGTGAATTATTTCATTACTGCAGTCGAGCTTGGTTAGTTCGAAGTCCAAAATATCACTGGAAAAAGATTCGAAATGTACTATTAATCTATTCTGGATCCGTAAAATGACCTCAGATTACAACTTTATCATCAACATTCACATAGGTTAATAATAATTAGGATAATTAATAATAATATCATTAGGATAATGATAATAATAGGATAATTATAATGATGAATTATTAAATGATAAAATTTTATCATCAGTTACGAATTTTTTTCCAAATTTTAATATTTTATAATTTTAATATAATTGATCTTAACTCTCTCTGCCACATCATTCCACTATTCTGGAATCTGCATCACTGCAGAATTTATGACCCTACTTAAAGCCGTATTTACGGAAACAGTTCATGATCATCCGTTACGAATTTTTTTTTCCCAATTTTGCTTATCATTTTTATGCTATCACAACCAAGGACATATACTTTCATTAACGTATTACCATTTGTACTTTTAGATACTTTCCATACTCTTGATAATGATAAAAAAAATTCAGATTTTGGAAGGTACTAGTTGATTCACGATTATGCAGAGCAAGCATAATCGATATCACCTGATACACATTTTGGATGCGCTTCAGCTGAACAATGTGCATTAAATGGTGCATTAAATTAATAGAAAGAGTAGAGAAAAACAAAATTTTAAAAAATTGTCTTGAAATACTTTTTTCTTCTTCTTTTTAACAACTTGGTCAAAAAAATCAAAGCCTGACTTGTAAAATTTTTGAAATTAAATCGGCTCATACAAAAATCATGATTTTTCTCCTCTAACTTCGAATTATCCAAAACATTCGAATTAAACATGGAATTTGCACATTAAATTAGACTGAAAACTTAAGGGGAATTCGAATTATCTAAAATTCGAATTAACCAAGTTCTACTGTATTTAGATTTATTTACCGAGTCAATTTTGCGATATCAAATCGCATTAGTCAAACCTAATTGAACAAGACAAACCAGTTTCATTTTAAATTAGTTTAGCCTCGTGTTCTTCAATCTCGGAGAACTTTACCGCACACCAACTCCGGTCATATCGCCGTACGGCAATTTCCAACCGATGGAGTTGAGTGAAAAATGAAGGTGCCATCTATCGGTGGTCGCCCCAGGCTCGGTAGGTAAAAGATCTGGTTAATAGTGTCCTCCACTTCTTCACCGTGGAGGACGAGCATCTTACCACTACCCCACTTGGACATAAGTAACTAAAGACTAGCAACTTTACTCATTCTTTCTGTCAGTAAGAAATGAGTCGAATGAGGCTCCAGGATTAATTGCAAGTATTATTAATCTTCATACGTACCTATCGCTGAAAAGAGTTAACGACCATGTTGTATAGAAAAAGTATGTTTCTTTTTCAAACGCGCGTAAAAAGTTAGGTAGAAAAATGAAAATAAAAATGTGTCTTTTTTTTTTTGCCTCGAGGTTAATTAAAATCCAATTGGGGTTAAAATATATTGCGTTCATATGAAGTTAAACGAAGAGAACTTCTGATCATTCATCATTTTTCACCGGAATCCATTGAAAAATTAATTAATTTGCTTGTCTACAAATCTGAAGAAGACCTTGTTTAGTGTCCATCCATTCATTTAACTATGATAACGAGTTGGAAAATAGCTGAAAGAGTATTTTTAGATTTAATTGTTTTATATAGAGTGATAGGCCATTGCTACGTCACGTTACCAGATTCTTTCTTTTCTTCTCACAATCGTATTAATTCAGTTACTTTTCATTAAACCGGTTACTAGTCTTTGTCTATGATACATACCCTATGGGTTCGGCCAACCCAACACCAGGCAAATGTCGCGTCCTTTACCTGGTAATCCCCTTTTTTTTCTTATAAAGTTAACTTGGGCGGAGCAAGTTTTTGACTCAATTTCTTTTTTTTGTGTGTAAACTTCAACTTGTAATTAGAACAGGTGCATAGTTAATTGCACTTAGAAGACAAAGAAATGCACGATTTATTCAATGGTTGCAACAGGATTGCTCTGCAACCAAACGTAAAAAACAACAACCGATGATCTTTCAAGCGTTGCCGTTCTACCCTCTAACCTCAAAAAAAAAAAGCAATTGTAAAAGAAAAGTAACCACATTAAAAGGCTCGGCACATTAGGCAATGAATTCAACTTTAGTAGGTTAGAATGCTTTTAGATAGGACTATTTTTGAGCAATGAACTTGCGAGTGGACAATTATGGGTCCGTCCTTCTTATGAAACTTGAAACATGGCGTACGAAACAACGGGGGTTGAAAGTCCAAAGAATGAGAACGAGTGGACAGCAAGAACCTGGTATTATTGGAAGTATTTTTATAACTAGATGAAATTGCATCGATTCGATTGACATTGATTCAATGGCCGGTCGGTGTAATGATAATTTATAAGAGCACAGGACCGTGGCGAGTTTGATATCGAGGGCGAGCTCGATACAGAAATGATATCTTGTGCCATTGTTTTCTATTTCTTTCCACTGAAATGCGATCGATATACGAATTTGTTCGCGTTTTATTTGAAAATGAAAAATGTAATAACTTTTGGCAGTGTATGATGTACTACAGGGGTGCATTCAAAAGTTGCCACAGAAAATGAAGGGTTTGATTTTCGGAGTCAATTTGCTGGTGTGGAAGTTGACTTATGACCTTGTGACTGGATAGGGTCACTATATGACTAGTATTTCACGAGACTTTCTCGCATTTCTGGCTCTCTGTCCTGATATATTTATACAGATTTTTTATTTCCTTTGCATTTTCGAAGTTACTTCATTATCACACGTACAATGCTATCCATGGATAAAGATAATTTCGATGATTTATGATATAGAAAAATGTTATCCACGAACAGTTATGAAAACATATAAACTATATGATTTATGACCATCTACAGTTGGCATTATTTTGTTGATTGGTTTGAAGAACAATTGGCAACTATTTTGATGACAACATTTAACTTTGTTTTCTTTAAAAAAAATATATTGTAATTTATTGAACATTTTCTCTGTGATTTTCCGGTAATAGGTTTCAGATTAAATGGAGCTTAGCTTTCTATTGCCTGCCGATGATAATTTTCTCATGACGGTTGGTATTTTTCAGTGCACGTTTTTTTGGCAAATTTTCTTATTACAGTTGGCAGTTTTTTTTTTGGTGATTGGCTTGGAGAAAAAGAACAACTGACAAACTATTTCGATAGCAATTAGTAATGTTCCGTACTCTCTCGCACGTACTATTATCAAAATCCCGTATTTTAACTTGGAAAACTCCAGTTTGTAAGTGGCTGCTAAACTTAAACGTTGTCAACAATCCTTAGAAAACGACGAACGTTTTAAGTGTTTACCGATAGATTCATTCCCCCGAAAATGTCAAGATAATCGAAGGAGACAATTTACTACTGTGTGGTGGCCGCTGTGGTGGTCGAGTGGTTATAGTGCCGGACTCGTGATGCGAGGATCCGGGTTCGAACCCCACAGTGGTGGTCGGCTGAAGTTGGTTTTCTGTGGTTCCCAACTTCAAGGCGCAAATGCGAGCCGATCTCCACGTTAAAAAGTCTCGCCACAGAGAGCAACAGTCCTACAACGGTAAAATCATTCAACCATAACACTTCACTCATAGTTAGTAAAACTGGGGGCAGATGACAGCACTACACATAACAAGCATTACACAGAAACAAACTTTACGTCAGGTTGCACTACACGTACACACACATTCCCGCATGTACAGATTCGTTGGGGGGTTCCGCGGGGGGGGGGGGTGGTTCATGTGTGGTGTAGCAGTAGTAGGTAGGGGCTCGGGGATCCATGATGTTCTTAAGTCAGCCACCTCGTTGGGCAATTTGCCTGTTGTGGCGTTGTATTTGTTTGTATTGTACTTTTAGAGAAATGTTTAATTAGTGAAACCCTCAGAGCGGGGGAAAGTTTCTCTTATCTGACAGGTAATCTCGACGAATGAGTTGAATATTTACCAGATTGTGCCTACTCTATTGGTGAAGCATGAAAACCCCACAGCTGTGTGGTACAGACTGGTTGCTTCACGAGAAAATTTGGCCACGCGCATGGTTTACAAAATGCAGTAGTTTCATGGTAGGAATAGAAATTACACCGTTCGTCATCTTTCCTATTCATGTCATCTGGTCATTTCTAACATTAAAATATTTCTGACCGTGACCGTGAATCAATTAACGTTGAGCGCCAGACCTAAAATTTTTCTCAAGGGCCTAAAAATGTTACTTGGAATGAAACGATTGCCAAAATGTCGCGAATTCAGGACATAGAACGAATTTTGGGCTTCATCAACGCGACATAAAAACTATATAAAAATATATACCAGAAGGCGTTCAATCAGCAGCAGAAAAACTGGGATCAAAATATCCAATGTCAATTATATGACCTTGAAGGAGGGTCAATAACATTCGGTTAAAATCATTAACACTGTCGGTTCGGGATCTTTTGATTGGACCCTATATATTGATCATTGAAAGTCAATGTCAATGTATGAGCTATATCTACACCAGGCGTCTTCACTTTTTAAGACATTTGGAGTTGGTGGTGAAATTCGAACTTTCCATAAAGATCGTGGACCACCACACTTACTCATACAGCGATATTTAGAATTGAAAGATGGAATTCATTCACAAGAACATGTAAGCAGTGATTGATGAAACATGGCCTCAAGTAAAAATAGGGCGGGGGGGGGGATCAAACAACAATTATTGAAGATTTTCATTTGTTACGAAATCATTTATTTCAACAATTTCCAGTTTATTATTTCTTTACTGATTCTGAAATCACTAAATAATTCTAAAATTATTTCTCTCATTAGTTCTGAAATTATTTCTGTGAGTAATTTTAAAATTCTTTCTTTCAATAATTCTGAAATTATTTCATTAATTCTGAAATTATTTCTTTCATTAATTCTGAAATTATTTCTTTCATTAATTCTGAAATTATTTCTTTCATTAATTATGGCATTGTTTCTTTGGTTAATTCTGAAAATTTATTATGTCACTGATTGTGATATATTTGTTTTAAAATACTTTGAAATTATTATTATTTTTGATTAGGCGGTTTTCAAGGGTTTCTATAAATTATCAAGTTGTGTATGCCGACTTTTCTCTGCGGAGATAATGAAATTTAGGTCCGCAAAAAGTGTGTGAGACTCCAACTCGAGTTGTTGAGGCGACCCTAGTAATGCAAATTAGATGCTTGGCGGAATGCGAGCTTCATCGAATTCCAGTTATTTATTTATTTTTCGTCTGACAGCATTTTTCAGCAATTTTTTCTAAAAATGTTCGGTGGACCACGGCAAAAAGCTCCAAGAAACACATTTAGCACTCAGCTTATGCGTTGCAGCCAGACCCCCTCGATATACTCTCTAGAATTGTTCATGTTTATTCCACACATGGAACAGTCTCGTAATAATCGTAACTAAAACGTTAAAAATCTCTGACATAGAATCAAATCACGGACATGATATAACCAAAAACTACACGGAAGATTTATAATTACTTCCATAAGTCAAACATTCATACAGTTCATCACAATACCACAACAATACGAAAAAAATGAAAACCTAAATTTTCAGGCTCAAATACTCTATAAGACTAGTTTTTTGGAGATATTTCCTTTTTTAAAAGATAATATATATATATATATATATATATATATAATATTATAAATTCGTAACACATTGTAACGCATGTAGGTGCGTTTTGTTTTAATACCCGGTGCGCGCATCGGGTTCTGCCAGATTGAATCGTCAGGGTCAGCCTTGATCAACTGTTGACCCACATTCGAAATTTGTTTATATAGAGGAAGAGAGAAAATAACATTCACATGAAGAGAAAACACAAAACGAGAAAACTTTAAAAAACACGATTTAAAAAAAAAAAGGGAACAAGGAAACAAACACATACGTGTGATCAAAAAATCTCATAAGCCGTTTTATAAAGGTCGACCGGACCGTCGTACATTGAACTACTTACAATTGTTCTGTCGTCATTCCCCGACATGTCATGTCGGTGTCTTAAATTAAGATGTTTTGAAAGAAATAGATTTTTACAGTGACTTAAATATGATAGATCCCTGCCCTAATTAGACCGTTTTCTATAAAAGGATATCCCCTAAAAAAATATATATATATATCTTGCAATAGAAATATTGCAAAAATAAGAAAATATTTATGCGTAAAATAAATTTCTCCCGGAGAAACTGATTCAAAAGAGCCATCTCGCGATCTGCACAGTTTGACACATTCACAGCCGGTCATGTTAGGTTGCATTGATAGTTAATCGGGATTCGCGCGCTGGCGCGAGATCGGCGGTGAATGTGTTAAGATGACTTATAAGTGATCTTCCGGCAGTTTGAGATCACTCAAACAGCCCGTGACACATTTATAGATCCAGCGGTAAGTTTACAGGTCACTCGAGTGCTACGCGGTGAATTTAGAAATCACTCTCTCACTCGGGGTTAGTTTACAGATCACTCAAATGACACGCGACACAGTTTGAGATGGCTTTAGCGCGATCTGCGGCTCAGTTTCAGATCACTCAAGCGACCCGTGGCACATTCACTGATCGTGGCATTCACATTACGGCACTGTTTAAGGTGACTTGGGGCCGTATTCACCGACGTGGTTTAAACTGTAGTCACAATTTTTGGATAAGAGATCAACATAGATTGGTTAAAAACGTGAATTTAATCGAAGAAAAAATTGAAAAAAATGAAAAAATTGTGCCTATAGTTTAAACCATGTCAGTGAATACCGCCCCCTTAATCGATCTGCGGAGCAGTTTCAGATCATTAAAGCAGCTCGTGGTACATTTATAAATCACGCACTTGCGGTCAGTTTACCACATCACTAAACTCATTCACCGTGACCTGCGGTGCAGTTACAGATCACTCAACCAGTAGCATATTCGCAGATCACTTAAGTGACCGCAGCACCGGCTCGGGTCAGTTAATTTGCCAACTTCACCCTCTTCGAACCCATGAAGAGCGGCGCGCACTCTTCAAAAGGTTGAACACCCTTCTAGTCTTAAACTAAGATGTGTTGAAAGAAATAGATTTTTACGGGGATTCACATGACAAGACCTGCCCTAAGAAATAGACCGTTTTCTATAAAAAGATATCCTCTTAAAAAAAAAAGAAGCATCTTCTATTGCAAAAAATAACAGAGAAGAAAATTTATGCAAAAGAAATAAATTTCTTCAAAGAGAAAAATAATTCAAAAGAGGTATTTTGATCTAATTTCCATTCCAATGATCCATAAAGCATGCAAGGTTGATCAAATAAAACATTCAAATTTATCTCTCGGTTCTGATTTTTATTATTATTATGGATTTATTCGGCGTTTTCTGAAAAAAAAATCAACTAATATATTCTTGAAATTTATCGAATTATTTTGATAAGATCCTTGAAAATACATGCATGGCAAATTACGTTTGTTTTTTTCTTTTCTTTCTTTCTGTGATCTATAGAGCAGAGCCGACCTTAACATTTTCCGGAATGTGATTCCTTTTATGGAGTTGTCAGATTATGTAGATTATGAGGTCGATTGGTTGTTGAGTAATTTACTAACCGTGATGGTTTCGAATGATTTTTATGCGAATAAATTTCATTCGGTCGATGTTTGTGTTTTTTTAGATAATTTTGATGAAAGAAACGGGAATATCTTACATTTATATAAGGTGGGTATAAAATATAAGTTGGATTATATATATTCGGGGCATTCTGCAGCTTCAATCAATAGTCTGATTGATATCAACGTTTTTATATGTACTGTGGGGCGCGCGCGGTAGCCCAGGTCGATAAGATACTCGCGGCCCTCGGCTAATTGGCCCTCGTGTGCAGAAAATGACCGTGGTGCGATAAAAATGATCAAATGATCGAACATGTACTGTGTTTTTTAGAGGATGCACTCGGCGATTCTTCAACAAAAAATTACTGATAGAGGGTGTTTTTTTTACAGTTAATAGTCACGGAAGATACGGTGTCTTTTCTCTGCGCGACCGTGCTTAGAGCGACCCATGCAATGTGAGACAAAGGTAAATTCAGTCATGCTCTGAGCGACCGAATTCTTCTTCATTCTTTACTCGGACCAATATTTTCTAGAGGGTTTTCCTTGATAATAGAGAAATCTTGTCGTGAGACTTTTGTACGCGACTCTGCGATTTAACTTTGAATATCAAATGTAATTGAAGACTCCGCTGCAAGGTTGCACGATCTCTAAGCTCATTTAACTGCCACGCGACATACCGTTGGAAATTACAGACCTAATTGGTATTTTTAATGCGATGTTATTCCCAAGTTGTCCTATGGCACATCTATCAGATTAATCTCGTGTCACCCTGAGATGCAACAACGGCACACAATTTGGAAATTCCTGTTCTAAACATTCATTCGCTATAATTAGCTGGATGCCCGCGTTTTATCTCAATGAACTACAGTCGGTGTTTTAAATTCTAGTTTCTGACCTGACATAACATAACATGACGTAGAAATAATGCGACTTACGCAAATTATGATGGCAAGTGGCCAAAAAGCCGAGAAGTATACATATATACATAGTATAGCGATAAGTTTAAAAAATAGAATACTTGACAATAGAGCCATTCACACTCGAGCTGAAAGGTAACCTATAATCACTGGCACTTATAATATCATCTTATCAATGAGGCCGGTCCTCTATTGTCGAAGTAAACAATAGAAGAAGATTTGGTCGCTCAGAACACGACAATATTTACGTTGGTCGCACAGAGCACGTAACAGAAAACACATAGAATAATGAATATTTTATTTTGTATTTCCCAGGGCGGTACCATCTGGTTGACCACATGATTCGTATTTTATGGGGCATTGCCGAGTTTTCGCGCAGTCTCGACCTTTTTTTAAAATAAAAATGTCTAATTTTTTGCAGTTTTTCAACGACGTCTAACTTGAATTTTTATTTTTTGTTGAAACCAAAGAAATGAGGAAATTAAATCAAGAGAATTAAAAATAGTATTCTTATATCGCGTATAAATTGATTGTATTATGATAATTATGAATGTAAATTTGAATACAGGGTGTTCTGTTAGTGGACCGACAAACTCAGCGGGTTGTTAGTAGACATCAAGAGGAACAGAAATTGCAATGGAACATGGTGTCGCAAACTACGTTGAGAGAGTGAAAATTGCATGAAGGTTTCGACGTCACGCTGAAACGACAAAAAGTACAATAATAACTGCAAAAATATTTATTTGACTGATTATTGCAAGAGTTGTTGGAAGTGGCGGTCGCTGACGTCATTGCACAGTCTACAACGACGTAAAAACGATTCCCGGACGCGCTTGAAGATACCAGGTATTCTTTTATACAGACGATACTCATTGAGACAGACAACTAACTGCTACACGAGTATCGTCTGTATAAAAATATACCGTCTGTATCGGTAATAAATTGCGTATGGTAGCAGTAAAACGCAAAAGTAGAAGCAATTATTACACATTTGCAGTGAGTTATGTGCTATTGCTAGATACAGTCAACGAACACTTTTCTTATTCCCCGGATAAGTTTACATAGGAATATTTTTAAATAACCTGAAATTCCTTTATAACGAAATTTCGTTATAACGAAGTGATTTCTACTGTCTCTTTGAGTTCGTTACAACGGGATTCGACAGTATGTTGACGGAATAACCCCCCCCCCCCCAATATCAAGAGGTGCAACTACAGGCGTACGTAAGAGAAGATAAGGCATAGGAGTTTCAAGCTCCTTCCAAGACGATCAAAAATTTAAATATCAAATGGAAACATGTTTTTATGCTATTTTAACCAATTTCTGCTAATTTAAAACGTTTTTTCGAAGGTTAATTACAAAATCTCTGGAAGAGATTCCTTTTTGATCAATCTCCCGCCTCCAAAGGTCAATTCGGTGCCCTTCCTCCTGGCTGCATCAACCTGAATGGTAAAAAATGGAATTGAGACACTATCTTCGTTGCAGCTGGGGCATAAGCAAGTTCTGGAGCATGTAACTGTAAGTCCAGACATGGACCACGCTCTGCCCCAAGAGGGATATAAGCGATTTACCCCAAGAGGTTGGTCCACGCTGGAGAGTGGAGCATGTAACTGTGCGTAGACGCAGACGTACAGATGCCTGAAGACTGCTTGTGAAATATTTTTTTTTTCTCTGTGCAGAGAGCATGGAGATCTTCAACACGATACTAAACCTAAAAAAAAATATTTTTCAATCATTTGCCCCTTTCACTTCAAAATATGAGAGACAGTATCGGTATAACTCGAAAACAAGAATAACTCTGATAACATAAATACGTTAGTGCCACGCAAGAAGTTCTAGCATATACCAATTCGTTTGAAATTTCCCAAAGGAATGTTTACCTGGTGCATATTTGATCAAGTAGTAGTTTCTTCAAAGAAATAAGGTCTTAGGATAAATGTGAATGTGAATCCTCACAAAACTGGCATGCAATGCCCTCTATCGAATGTCTTTAAATTAATATTTCAAATGTGGAATCGTTGAGCGACCTTTCAGTAGAAATTTTTTCACCGATCCTATAGCTTTTGAAGCTGCAGAATGTCCCGAACAAACCACAACTTATATTTCCATAATCAGTGCACATAAACGAATAATTTGTACGGAATTCTAAAATTAGATTAAGAAGTCGTTTCTAATCACTCTAAGAAAATATTCGACTTGCAATAATCTCTCAATGAAAAGTGATCAATTCAGCTTAAAATGATCAAAATCACGAATTCCAAACAAGAATGAAGGTTAAGATCCATCCATTTTGTGCACAGAGTTCATGGAAGAGAAGAAGGTGAAGTAAATAAACAAAAAAAAAAAAAAAAAAAAGGCACTTCGTGTCCAGTAAAACCAGGCACTAGCCACACGAATCACCACAAACTCGGTGAAAGAGAGAGAAGGAGTAAAGGGTCAAACTCAAGAAGTTGGTTTCTGGGACACCCACCTGCGCATTAGTCTTTACGCATGCGTTCGACGAGTCCATTGTTTTTGGTTGTGTATGAAAAGAGAGAGAAGAAGCGTGTTTATTATTATTATCATCATTATTATCATTATTTTTTTTATATACATTTCTTTTTTTTCTCATATCTCTTCCATTTTAGAGAATACAGGTTCTTAGATATGAGGTGATTGCCTATTTTATTTCGCTTTTGTGTTTGGTTAAATTTTTTTTTTTATTATGTTGCGATTTTTCAAGGTCGTCATGATTTTTGGTTTTATATTTTTTCCCCTAAGAATTCTGTGTTATACATTTTGCGAAATGCTTTGAAAAACCCATAATTGTACAGGGTGATTGTAGTTGAAGTTCCCGTACTATGAGCCTCATCCGAATACCGCCAAAATTTCAGGATATCTTAGACCACGGGGGGAGAGAAATTAATGCAATAAAAATAGTTGATCACCAAGTGAAAAAGTGGCACTTTTTGTAATTTAATTTTTTTTTTTTACCATGGTCGTAATATACCAAATTTCGATGGAATACCTCCATCACAATGGGCGCTATATAGGTCTGAGCAGTGTCAGTATACTGAAACTACTTAGACCTATGTAGAGCCCGTGCTGGTGAGCGTATTCCATCGAAACTTGGTATATACACTGTATGGACCATGAAAAAACAACAAAAAACCGGAAAATTCAATAAAAAGCGCTACTTATTCACCAGGTGGAAAAAAATTTAACTAATTTTTATTGTATAAATTCTCTCTCCCTTGGACTCATTAACATAGCCTGAAAATTTGGAGATATTCGGATTTTGAGAAAAACTACTCAGAGTACGGGAACTTAAATTATAATCACCCTGTACAATTCGGGGAAGTAGGTAGTGGGTAACATCATTCCAAATTTTCACCATACTAGTATTACTGAATTTCGCTATTGAAATTGCATGGCAATGAATAAATCATAAATTGATCCGATCTTACGAATTTTGTCATCTCGCTCTTTACTTTTGTGATGTCTTTAAATCCCTATTGTGCATCTTACTTTGGCAAAGTGCTCGAGCATGATTTCATTTTTCATCAGTCATTTTAGAATAAAGTGCTAATAAAATAACATTGTTTCATTTTATCAGCCAGTACAACATTGACTAGTTGTGTGCGGTCAAGACTCGTATCTAAAATAGATTTATCACAAAGATGAGAAACTTTACCTGGTTTTAATTTACACAAAAATTGCCTTGAAAACGTGGCAATTTTTGTATAAATTAAAATAGATTTACCAGAAATGATAATATAAAGATTTGTCAATTGTTATCTTGACTGCATGAGAGACAAGAGCCTCTTACCTTTCCAAGTCGCAAGCACCGTTTATGGACAGCATAGGAAGAGCACTCGTATAGCATCTTTGACACACCTGTACTTAAACTTCAAAGGGAGGGGGGGGGGGGAATTTTGGAGCAATATTTTTCTTCAAATTTGTAGCTAAAACATGTGAACACTCACAAGCCAAACAATATAAAAACTGCAAACACCCCAAAGAAACATGGAAATACTTCTTTGTTCTGTCATATACACATGAAATATATGTACGCTAGGCATCAAAAGGACAGATAAAAAACGAATCATTCGGATAAGAAGCCAAAAAGAACTATACGATTTAATGGAGAGAACTAATCGTTTGAAATGCAAATGAGCTGGACATATCGCAAGAACACGGGCAACAGACACAAATACAAATACCACAACAGACAAAATGCCCAACGTGGTGGCTGAGAAAAGATGCCCATAAAAAAAAAATATGGATGTCAAACATATACGTATCTACAGTATATCAAAAATACTGCAACCCAAGAAGAGCATGAATGAATGAACGCCAGAACTTTGCCACTGGACTTATCCCGTTGACGAGATCTCTTCCAGCCTAGCTTCGTGACAGTCTGGAACACTTCATTTTGTGTCAAAAAAAGAAAACATACAGAATTGTTACAATATATTTTCCCCGGGTACTGTCGCGATTAACAAATGTTGTGGTGATTACAGACGAGATAGGGTTGGGAGTTGGGAAAAAGTTTCGGGGTTTCGTTTAGACGGATGAATGTACACATATTAGGATGGAGGTATGTTTTAAAAGCAATTGAGGTGCCCCCTCCCATGCCATCTCATCTGCTATTTTACACTTACCATATTATATTCACAGGATTATGATTATCTCGTCTAAGTATATGTGGATAGCTTCTCGATTTATCTCAATATGTTTATCGTATTTTTCTTCAAACGTGTCAATTGTGTTAGAATTAACGACCCTCCGAGGTATTCCATTTATTCATAGTCCAATTAGAGAAAAACTCCCTGCGACATAACAACCTCGAATTGTGTTTTACCAATCGACACTGATCTCTCCTTGTCGAAGCAGTTGAAAAACATGACAATGTATTAATAACTCATGGTCTATTTTATATAAATCCCGTTAAAAATTTTAAACACTTCAATCATATCACTCCGACATCTGCGCTCTTGCAATGTGAAAATTGTCAAAAAAATCAAGTATTTCTTCATAGTTTAAGCCACGTGTGCCATCAAGAGCATACGTGGCTCTTCTCTGAACCCCCTCGATCAAGTCAATGTTCCTCTGTAAGTATGGTTTCAAAAAATCTAAAACAATTAGCCACATACTCCAATCCAGAACCAACTTAGCCCCGGAGAAGTGGAAGGATCGGTGTTAAAGTAATTTGGTCATTTGAATGTTTTTTCCGTCAAAGTTTTGTTTACTGCAGTTTATGGAAACTTTTTATTTCCCCCACCCTCTTCACCCCTTTTTGTAGTGATTAGAAAATTTGTCGTAAATTGCATTTTTGGGCTGCGAATTAGTGATATCCCGTATTTGGGATAGCAATTTCCCTCATTTTCCTTGACGAGGTGTGATGAACCTAAGTATGAAGGTACAATTTTTATTTGCCAACCTATATAGAAATTCCTATAATATCAATTTTACAGCAATTGAATAATTTTCTATCCAGTTAAAATTGAATTATCAAGTCTGCCAGCGGACCACCTATGACATCGTCATGGTCCACCTCTGGTCCGCGGACCATAAGTTGAGAAACGTTGCTTTAGGAGGTACGCGAAGAGAACTTTTTGAGAGTAAAACCGAGCATTCTATTCGATTTTTGACAACCGCTAAACAATAGATATTCAGAATTGGCATTCCCCCCTAAAATATTAAATGTCCGGAAAGGGGTTTCCCAAAACCCCACCAGGGGGGACCACAACGGGCTACCCGTGAATTGAAAATGGTTGTTGTTGATGATGATACTTAAATTTGGACCAAGCATAATATACCATACCTTAATGGTTTAGTTTTGGAGTCAATCAACACCCCCTCCCCTGAAAGTGTGAAATTGGATTCAAGCACGAGCATTCTTGGCTATTCATTGAGCACTTGGTGAAGATGCCTACCATGAAAAATTGAGAATAAAAATATAGAAGAGAATTATGTAAAAGGGGTCTTTGGTTATTAAAACATTTCATACCACTCTTTGGAATATGTGATTTCATCATTTTCGGTAGTTATTCTAAAATAATCAACACGACCTACGGTGGCAAAATCACCCACTGGAGATACCGTTCATCACTGTATTTAGACATGTGCGAATGTGTACAGGGTGGCAAAGTTTTCTTTGTTCTTGAATATAGGGACAATGGTATTGTTGAAATGGTTTAGACTGGGAAGAATTAGAACTCTCCAAATATCTGAACGGTAAGCCTAATAATTCTTATATAGTTTTAGAAATCCTGCAGATACTTTTTAAAAACAGCTATCAGTAAACGTTGGAGTAAAAATAATTTCTGTGATTCACCGTTAGATTTTCACTGTTTCTCTAATTAATGTTGGTGTTTTAGCAAAGTAAGTTGAACTGCATTTTGATATTAATTATTAATAATCTGCATAAATTAGCATTTCAAAGTAAAATAAATCGATAAAAAATATATAAGAATATTTTCTTTCAATTTCTTTATTTATAAATTCCTCAGTTCTTAAGGAAATTTCGAATTTTACATTTACATTTACTATAAAACCACCTAAAATGAGTTTTTGTCGACGTATGATAATGCATAAACTGCTGCAAAATGTTAACAAGATCTAGAACTACTTTTGAGGTCTCATTTCGCTAGGTGTAGTTCTTAAAATGTGTGTAAGCCTAGCGTCTTCTACCGGCGACGCAGAGACTGAGGTAAAAACATACACTTATGCATACCCTCGAGATTAAAAATAATGGAAGAATGTTTTCGATTTTGTACTTTAATGGAAGCACACGAACCGAATAAGCTCGCGAACAATCGTACATAAAATTCGATCCACAACAATCCATACATTCGTACAGTTACTTACATAAAAATTAAAGATTAAAGGGAAAAACAAACATGAATTAACGATTCCCAAAATAAGTCACATATACTAATGAATCCCATCGCAATTATTCATGTTCTACCATAAACTAAATCGTTCAATAATAATCACTAAAAGCATAGAAGAGACAGTAAAATAATTATAAATAAGGCGAGTAGGAACTGAAATGATACGAAGCAATTTTTGCATGTAGAATACATAACTCATACCCGCGATGGCAGATTTTACCGCAAAAAAGATTTAAAAAGCTATACAATAAAAGAAACAAATGTTTATTATTTTAAGATGAATTACTCATAAACGCTATATTATATATATAAGTGAAAATTCAGAAGTATAAAATATGGTACGGGCATCATTAACTAGACGTTATCATCATCATTATTTTTACGCTTACGCCTAATAATAATACGTCACGTGATTAAGTGATTAATTGAATTTACTCGTGCTCTAGTAGTTTTATTGGATGCACTTCCGGGACATTTGTAATAATAAGTTGCAGTTATGTTAGCTTTTCCGAACGTGTAATATATTACACAGAAACAAAGCTTGTGAGTATAAGAGAAAGTAACATGTGTTTGTTTCGAGAGACATTGTATTGTAGACATTAGATGTCTTTGGGAGATGGAGATGAACAATGACAAAAGGTGGGAGAATTCTTTTCCAGAGAAGAAAACGAGTTTTTCATTCTCCTTTATATTCCTTATATAATCCACATTCTTTTTTCTCCTTCACCATTATTATTTTTATTGTTTTCTTTAAACGAAAGTGTTAGTTGGCTTGGTGTTGTCGATTTCACGGCCTAGAAACCTCCTCGACGTCGGATGTGTGGGCAGTCGTATTTGTGTTTAGTATATAGACAGAAAATAAGAAAAGGAATGCCTATGTCTTCGCCTGGAAAGAACAATGAAGAAAGTGAAGGATTTTTTTTATTGAGTGTGTATTTGAACAAAAAATTCTTGACTTCATACGAAGCTATATTGTGGCTTAGAATAAGCCTCGTGAAGTAGACAAGAGCAAACACTTATACCGTATTCCCAATGCTATAAAACTATTTTCTGTGCATACCCTCAATATGCAAATTTTTATACAGGATTTTCAAAACTTTCGGGCTTTGATATACATTTATAGAAAATAAATATAATGCTATACGGCAGAATAACTTATCTATATCGAGCAGAACAAATATTACGAGCCTGGAATTTTCTACGTATAGAACAGTTGTTTGTGCTAGTATGAAACAAAACTAATCTATTTTCTTTAGTAAATTTTTAACTGCATAAATGTTATCGAATAGGATTATAAAGAGCGAAAGATGGAAGCCTCTGCGATTTTGGTTCCATTAATCATTGTGTGTATGAGCCTTTCATTTCAACTATTTTGATCAATCTGAAGTTTGTAGAATCATGGAGAGCTTCAAAGCATTTCTGTCTACGATTTTTAAGACGTTTTGCTAGAAATTTACTGTTTCTTCCTCCTAGGATAATTTTCGACAACATTTTTTATAAATATCTTCAATGAAAATTATCCACAGACGAAAAAATATATAATATTTTATATAATATTTATATAATATTTTCGTTCAGATTTCGAAGCCAACGATGCCAAATTAATTGAACGACCGCCTCGAACGACTGATATGAATCTTGAATGGCATTTATTAAGAATTTAGGTTGTAAATAATTATAATGATTGAGAATTTCCTTAGAATTAAAAAAATAAGAAAATTCCATCAAAAATCTTGAAAAAAACCTAGAAATGTTTTGAAGACCCTCCGTAACTCAAGCTACAGATCAATAGAAAAATTGAAATAAAAGGTTTATAGAATGACTTATATATATGGGTTTCTCTAAGTTCTCTCTCTCTGCTATTATAGTTCATACACAAGATACTTCTCTTGAATTTTTCTGATTACCTTTTTTAACAAAATAATTTTTATTAAAATACATTTTTTTTACTTAATCCATTGTAACTAAACTTTTAGAAAAAAGAAAATTAGTTTAATGATGTTGTTTCTGTACCACAACTGGAACCATAAAATTTATGTAGTTTGTGTTTTTTTATGCTTTTCCTTTCTTTCTCATTTATCATCATTTTAATTGTGATTAATTATTTTATCAATATAACAAATTTTACAAATTTGTGATTGCAAGCAATAGCCATGGTGACTTCTTAAAATAACTTTTTTCCTCTGTAACATTGTAATTGTTTCTTTATGAATAAAGTACGTTGATTGATTCTAAAAAAAATACATCGAGAGTTAATTCCCAACTTTCACACTATACACACTTTATACGATTTTTGCACACAATTACACAATACACCTGCTAATAAAATTATCTCATGCTAGCACCTATATGAGACCTTGAAAATTTTATGTTATTTAGTATTATAATCCCGCAGAAAAAATTTATAAACCTTGGTTTCTGGAAGAAACGTTTCATTTTAGATAGACCAATGCAGGAATAAATTTTTTAATATGTTTCATACGAAGAAGGTTTCGACGGCCCCTTTCAATGGATTAGTGTTTTTCAAAATATGCTTGTATGACAGATACTTTTTTTTTCCATAGTCACGTCTCTGAGAAGATTATTATCTGTTATAAGTCAACTAAACATGTAGTAAGTTGTACTCTTACTACGTCAAAAATGCACTAGACATTGAAGTTGATGGCAACCAGAACGTGCAATTCAGGGTTTGTAACTCATGAAAGATTGTATATAGCTCTACACATCATGTGTGTATTCTGATAGGATCTACACGAAAGCTTTGTCAGAATTTCGAAAAAAGTTCAAGAAATTTATGTATAAGTGGACGTTAAGACTACTTATGCGACTATTTTTAGTTACAAAGACAAAACGGACGGAAGTTTCGAAAAAAAAAAAAAATTGCAATGTTTCTCTCTCACATTTATTTTTTGTTACAAAATGTCTCTTATTAGGTCATTGTGCCTTTTGTAGAGGAAAATAAATGCTGATGAACGTGTAGCTGAAATAAATCCGCGAGTGAATAACTGTCATACAACATGGCAGTGTCAGTCGCACTAACCGAATTTCTAATGTTTCGGTTCCCCTACAGGCAGCTATTCAAGTCGCACCTTGATTACAGTGTTTTTACCTTGTATTTTTATTCTTTATCTGTTTCCCGTGGAGTTTTAAACACACACACATGTATAGCGACACAAGTTTTTAGGAGATAATTTTCAAGGATAGTACGAGACTTTCATACTCGATGGGTGCCCTATAAAATAGAGTTATAGGAGTTCCAATAAGAAACTTCCTTTTCCTTGAAGATTCGTCTCACGAAAATGGCACAAATAGCTGTGAAATCGATAATTTTACCCTTGATTTATGTGTTACCGTAAACGCCTGACATGCAGGTAAATTTTAAGATTTACAGAGTGGATGGGCAAGAATATTTGAAAATGTAGAATGCAGTCAGTAAAGCCTTTCGATAAAGGACGCCCATGAGACAGAAGATTTTTTTCCGCAAACGAGGGGTATCCGTTTAGGCATATGGGTAGCAAAATACATTAAAACCCTTCGACGTAATTCAAAAAAAGTGTCTGTTAACGGGAAGTATCCGTTATGGGAGGTTCCAATGTAACAAAGGACGTAAATATAAGGAATTTATATTTCCTTTATAAATTATTCCCTTTGCACGAAAAAACTAGAAAACAATTCATATTTAAACATTTATGTTAACATTTCTTCCATCGTTCCTGATTATTAACTTTAATTTTTAGTAAATGGTTTACAAGTGGACAATCCTAAAAATCTGCTTACTATCGATTCATTGAAGTAACAAATGGTGTTAGAAGAAATTGTTCAACTAGAACAATGTTGAAAATAATTTTCTACATATTACCGAAATGATTTTTTAAAATCTTAAAATTAAGCAATAAATCGGAAAATTTACTAAATTTGTTTATATAAATTATTTAGTACAAATCATCAACTTAGTACCACTGTTGTTAAGTGATAACTAACTTGATTACTAAGATAAAATGCATGGAATTTAAAAAATTATCAATCATGGAGATGATATGATAAATGATAAATCAATTTAATTGATAACCCCAAAAGTTTTAAATAGTTTTGTGACACCATGTTTATATGACATCTGTTACGTATATATATTGCGGTAAATGTGATAAATACGGTTATTATACATAATCGCCGTGCATTTTGGTAAGTTTGATAAACTTCACTAAATTTATCACTTTTACCCGCGATTATGCATAGTACAAAAGCGTCGTTGGCAAATTTAATAAGTACTTAAAAAATTGTCACTTTTATCGGCAATTATGCATAATACCCAAGCGTCACGTCTTTGGTAAACATGATAAATCGTACTATATAATACAGTATGTATGGCAATTCATACATGAATTGTATCATTATATCGGGGTACGATCGTTATTTTCGTATCGTTATATCGCGGCCCGACTATATTCATCACACATACTAGACTCATTTGGAATTTTTTCATCCTTATCAACTTCACCAATTACACTATTACATTATGCATAATTACGGTTGAAGGCAATAAATTTCAAGTATTTAACGAATTTTCCAACGATACTTGTGGCTATAATGCATAATCACCGGTAACAGTTATAATGTTTCCAGTATTTATCAAATCTAACCAACGGCGCTTTGGTATTATGCGTAATCTCTGGTAAAAGTGATAATTTTTTTAGTAATTATTAAATTCACTAACAACGCTTGAATAGTATGCATATTCACCGGTCAAAGTGATTAATGTATCAAACTTACCAATACGATTGGTAAATATGCATAATAACCGATTTATCACATTTACCGTAACATATACAATATCTTATATTCTACAACACCCCATTCATTCTTAGAATTTCCAATTCCATAACATCGATGGGAAATTTAGCGCAGAAAATTTCCGAGAAACCAAAATTAATCTTCAATTTATTGAAGTTAACTTCAATACGCAATTAATTTTTTTCTTCTGAAATCATCATCTTAAGAATAAAGAAAAAAAATAATTGAATAACGCTCATTTCTGTCTCTATGTAAGATAGAAAATTGTCTGGCACGAATTTCCAATACAGCATGAAATTGTAGTTCCCGGAAACAACTCGATTATAAAAAATTTAATTACGAAACTCTACATGTTCTTTAAATTGATAAAAATGAATTTGGGGGAATGAAGTTTTTTTATATATATATTTTTCTACAAACGAATATATATTTCCTTTTAATAAACGCATTATTTATTATGTTAAAGGAACTATAAATGTTTAATTTTTCCCGAGAACTGAAACTTTGACTATTTTTGATTTTTGAACTTTATTTGATTTTTCTTTTATATATTTTTTTAGATTAATGATGACATTTTTTCGAAAATATCTTGTTATAGAACTGCGAATTTTTTATTTTCTGGAATAAATATTCATTATTTTTTTTCACCATTATATGAAATAGTGATGATTTGATAACTTTTTTTCTATATCCAGTAAATTTATGACCTGATCTTAGAAATCCTTCATCTATTGCTCTAGAAGGCCATGTTCAAACTTCGGGACTATTACACATCATGACTACGAAGTTCCGATAGGTATTAAGTTGCAATTTTTCCATCATGATTATTGTTCCAGTTTTCGGTGTCGGAATTGATTCACGACGGAAATGAAAAAATCAGGTGTAAAGTATTACTGTTTAGGTTATCAGGTGTAAAGTAGTACTTTTTTCTTTGTACAGTACTTGAAGATTATAATATAAAGAAAATTCACTAACTTACTAAACGTGTTTTAACTTAATAAAATACATTTTTAAATAGTTATTTTTTGTTAGAAATTTTTCTGTTAACCAGATTTTAGTTTTTCCCAACATTTCATGACTCTGGGACCGCTTAAATTTTTGGAAAAATGAATTGAAATAACATATGGGAGTTAATTTATTTTTTCGAACTGTGTGGCTGTTACTATAAAATTAACTGACACTTAGTTGATTAATTTTAATTTCAATTAGGATCAAATTTTTCAAATTTCTAAGTATATGGACGACCCATCTCAGCTTCGCGTTGGGAAACATTGCGATATACCATACTTTTCCTGAATTTTAAAATGCAGCATTTTTCAGCCTTTTGAAGAACCCCGAAGACTCATTCATTGCCAAAAAAAAAAGGTTTTCATCAATTAAAAAGTTTTTTTTTTCTCAAAATTGCATCTGTTAAAAACTGATTTGCAAAAACTGCATTAAAAAAATGAATAATTCTAATTCTATTAAAATTGGAATTCCAGTCCGGCTGAGGATACCCTGTCTCATCTTCATGGACTATTTTTGGTAACCGGACAACAGGTTGAAAAACTCTGATTTATAGTATAAGAATAGAGCGAGAGAAAGTGAAATGGATGTTGAGGAAAAATAATAATACCGAAAAAATATGTTCCGAATTTAAAAGTCATTTTCTTGGAAGAATAATGAAATTATATTAAGTTATTAATGCACAAAATTATGAGTCTACTATTAATATACTAATGCTGTTTAATGAACTTACCTAAGTATCCAAATATAACAACTAATACAGTCCAGATCCTCTTTTTCATTTTGTAAGCCATAACTAGAGTCATCACTGGCACTTTTCTACACATTACAGAAATTTTCAAGTTCACACACCATCTCTATCTTGAATCGGGTTCAGTTCTCAATATTAAAACACCAAAGATTCTTCACTCATTATTATTATTATTATTATTATTATTATTAAGTAATTTATACTTTATTCACCATGACTGGCGAGGAAAACGTCAGAGTCCACGAGTTATCCAAGTCAACGTCTCACAAGAAAATAATCAATCGAATAGAAGTCTAAGATTTATCGGGAGCTCAGCATCTTGATCTCGGAATTCTATATTAGGATCTCCAGCGTCCAAAAGTATCCAAGATCACAAGGATGATGCGATAGGAATCGAAGACGTCCGTTATTGGACCAGTCTTGTTGATTTGATTGATCGGTGGAAATTCGGTGCAGGGTAATTGATTGATTGGTTAATTTTAAGCTATTGAGTTACTAGTTGAAAACGTTTGGGAAAGTCACGAGAGAAATTCCCGCAATGGAGAAATTGGCTGAACTGAACTCTTTGACGACTTTCATCCGACTGACTGAGTAAGCGGCGAGAGAAAAAAAAATCTAGACAAGTGCTTACCAGTCTCTCCGCTACGAAATAAATGTGTGGCTGGTTTTTACCGGAGACTAGTCGAGCCTGTTTTCAGTTACTGCCCTTAAGGAACGGCGGATGATTTTCTTTTCCCACTCGACGTAAGATATAGTAGTAATAAGAAGGTAGATCTTATTTATTTTTCCTTCTGCTTTTATTAGACCTGTTCATCCTTCCTACGTTCCTTTTAGTAAAAAAAATAAAAATAAACTAAGAAAATATATATTCACTGATCAGCATTCGTTCTTCAGATAGTCGTTGCGTATAGCTGATCATGAATCACGATTATCTGCCGCCATTTGTAGATTGTCAGAGCGAGGGAATGACATAATTTCATCGATCAAAAATGCATGTGGTCATAGCGTATGGAGATGAATAAATTATTTCAAAGATTAGTCATTGAACATTCAGATCTTAGATAATTTATAATATATTATAATTAGGATATTTAAAGAGTCAAATCTCCCTCTATATTGCTATTGTTCGAAGGTTTTAACAAAAATAACTGAATAGTAATTTCATTTTTGATTGCATAAGGAGGGGGGTGGGTTTGCACGAACTTGATTTCCCACGCTGTGATACGGATCACCTAATTAGGAAGTAACATTTAAGGAAGATTCTGAAATTCTCTGTTATTTAAGACACTTAATTTCCCACCATTAAATTTTGTGAATACCTTGTGAACGAGAGCTTTTATTTGTGTTATTTTCTTTTCAAACATAAATTTCAACTACAGGGCAATTCTTTTTTCAAAGCCACCTAAATATCCCTATATTTTATGAAATAAAATTGATTGGAATCAATTCTATGTAAGAAATCCTCTCGATAAAGTATGAAACACCACACAGTGTCAAAAAACATGCGAAGCTCCAAGCAGCGCCGTCTCAAGGCATGGGCCCACCTGGGCACGGCCCGGGGGCCTCACAAAAATGGGATCTGGTTGAGATTTTCGAAAATTTGCCTGGTAGGGCCTCAGAAAAATCATTTGGCCCTGTGGCCCATGATGCTCTCAAGACGGCCCTGGCTTCAAGACATTTGAATGAGTAGTATTAACAAAAAAAAAAAAAAAAAAAAGATGAAAAAGTTCCTGATCCAACATAAAGCATAGTTTTGAGAAAAGAGCATTTTAATAGATAACATTGCCTAACATAATTATCACTCTATATTTAGATATATTAAACATACTTTTATGGCAGGTGGAACAAAAATTCGAACGCAATTGCACACAAGCATTAAACAATTCAGAAGTTGAATAATCCGTGTTTGGGGAAATTCTTGTGCCCTGACCCCCCTTAACTTGTGATACAAAATGTAGGAGGGGAGTTTGTTTGCAATTCGGTACCTACGAGATTTTCATGTAAAAAAAATCATTCCGTCTTATACTAGCTGATGACTTGATGACCACACACACTCCCATGTTAACATTCCAACAAGAGCCACTAATATATAGGGAGCAGCATGTAGGAAAGCCGTCACACCTCCCACGGAATCCCAGAGCATCCCATTCAGGCGCAGAAATCCAACCCATTCCTCCCATCGCGTACGCCACAAAATTGATGTTGATTATATAGTAACTCGTCTTTTGATACACACTTCGTGTCTCCAATGTTCTCTCGAATCACTGCCGTCTTAAAAGCATCATATGCAACCCGGCAAAGCGATTTTTCTGAGATCCCTTTACTTGGAATTATCTGCCCACGAGTTTACGTGCTTAATCTTGAAAGTTATAATCAGATCTCACGTCCATGAGGCCCCCCTCTCCGGGCGTGCCCGGATGGGCCCCATGCGATTTTAGACGGTGGTGCTTTTAACCTGTTGAATAATGTTTCTCACGTGAAAAGAAAATCACCTTCCACGCATAGTGCCAAAAAAGGAGTACCAGAAAAGTTCGATGAATGGCTAGCACCCACATCACATGTACCTTATTTTTCAACCCGACAAATATCTTTTTCAGCAGGCCGTGAATAATACATTCGCGTTCGATACACCTGTGGACTCCATTGATGATCTCAAGTGTGAGAATCGTTGTTGCTGCCGACAAATCAACATAGTAGGGGGTCTACATTCCATAAGTGGCAAAAACAACAACAATCCCGGACGCTTATTTTGTGCAACTATTCTAAGAGAGTCTCTCATACTTATTAGTTTCGCAACTCATTAATTAACATAGTAAAATTTGTGTTACTTATACTGCCGAGAAGGATTTAGACGTGAACATACCCTCTTACTCTTTGATTTTAGGGGCACTAAATTGCTATTCGCGAGATGTTAATGGGGTGGGATGTAAAGTTGTCTTTTGGAGGATGTAAATGCTCCGCTGAACCCCGTATGACGAATTAAATTTGCCAGACCGGAGCTTAGTATTCATATCTGTATGCATATCCAGGTTTGATTGAAAAGGTTGTATTGTTCTCTTTGCGATGCACTATCACCTTGTGTCACGGAAAACTTACTTGACCCACCCTAAAGGCATGTAAGAGTCATCTATTTATAAGACATAACTATATACGTACATCTCAATGATTAAAGAAAAATACTACCATTTCGCGAATTTGCAAAGTCTTCCGGCTAGAAAAACTAGAAAACTTTTTGTATTTGGTCGGGCAATCCGCGTACTTGCAAAGATATTGGCAATAGCTCTAACATAGACATATAAATACTACTACAATGAAATGGGAAATAAAGCAAACCGTGCACAGGTTTAACACCGAAGTTTTTCAGATACTACAAAATGGTATGAAAAAAAAAGTTAAAGCAAGTTCATCGGAATTATTTTTGATTAAAAGTGAAAAAAAATTCTATTACCGCATTCTCTTCGTATAATCTGTGGTATATGTACGTTAAAAAAACATGGGAATTGTGAAAAAATCCTGTGCGTATTATGCATCGCAGCTTATTATTTGCATTTTTTCCGAATGCTTGGAATAGAAATATTATTTCAAAATTAATTTAAAAAAAAATTTCAAAAGATTTATAAACGTGAGGACGAAAAGTGATATTTTCTTTGCTCCAAAAAACGTACAAAAACGTCTTTCATTTCACTATTCATGACCAAAATTTTCACATGCGGATTATAGGTACACACACACGTCTTTACATACTATACGATATTTTTTTTCTCTAAATGGGGAAATTCGCATCTGCGGATTATGAGCTGGATATTACGGGAATTAAAATACTTGCAATACCTAATGGTGCATGAAAAACAACAACAGCAACTAATACATCAGTATGATCACCTTGTGCGCAATCTGTGCAAGCGACGAATCGCGATGGAACTAATTTCAACCGAGTTCTAACAGATTAAATTTAGACCACAATGATTCAAAACGAATCTACAATTCTAAAATTTCATAGATCTAATTTGAACCCACGTTTAAATATATGCACGACACAAATAGTCACATTTTCAACAGGTATATTCAAATTCCATCTCCCCGACGCCATCAAATTATGAAACCTCACATTATGAAGACTTTTTTTTGTTTCCATTCTAGTCCATAACCTGTATTTCGAGTAAAACGATGTGAAAACTTTTATTTCTTCTCCTAACGCGATAACGAACTTAAGACTGGAAAAAACAAAAAAACGTCGGTATAACGAGATTTTTACCGTAGCTTGTCGTTCTTTTTCTAGCAAAGGATGGAAAAATTTGGCGAGAAGGAAAAAAAAAAATGAAACTCAAATGTGATTTTATATGGCACGAAATCTTCTCCGGTAATTTGACCGATCTTCTAAGGAACCGAAAAAATTCTTATTTTTTGAAAAAATTATTTCTTTCCCGAGAGAGATTTTCATTTAATTATGATTGAAGACGAAGAAGAAGAGAGGAAGGACCCATTTCTCTTGGAACATCCATGAACCAAAAGAAGGACTAGTAACACCTGGAAAAAATGAATAAATAAATAACTACCGACAAAAGATTGGCGCTAATGGGATCTTAACAAAACTTGAGATGCTCCACATAGTTAACAAAGCATTTCGGAATTACCAACCTGAATTGATTTTTGTCGAACTAAGAAGAAGAAGAAGAAACGGATTGACACGGATTAACTCGTGTTATCTCCGTATACGGCTTTTGCGTTTTAACCAAAGGGTCGTTCTAAAAATACCTTACATTTTAATGAAGACTTTTTTTTTTTTTTTCTGTGAAGAACGTTATCTTCTTCCTCTTCACGTTTCCGCTGATGTGATTGAACGAAAGTTGCTATTATCACGGTTATTATCATTAAAATTGTAACTGTTGTTATTACTATGCATGAACAGGCATTCGGAACACCACCTACAACAGAGACATCCTTACGAATAGGGTAATTTTTGTTTCCTGTTTTTTTTTTTTGTTTGTAGATGCTGCGGAAATGAGTGGACCAACTTATGGGCCAAATTATAGGATTTAAAGATGATTTTCATTAGGTTGTCAAAATATTAGTGCAGTCGACGTTCGTTATAACGACCCTCACCTTCGTTTCAAGATAAACGAATGTTGTATTGAATGTTTGAAAAAAAAAATTAGCTTCTCTCAAGAAAATTTACATTTGAACGGAATAAAAACTTATATTATTCGTTTTGTTTTTTATAATAATGTTTGTACAACAATTGCAGTGAAAATTCATCATATTACAAAATGATAATAAAATCGTAATAATTATTTACATCCACGCACTTGTATTCCGAATTGTCCAATATAATGAGTCAAGATCAAAAACAATTTTGGCAAACGAAAAATGTGGATTTTGTGCATTTATTTGCCACAAAAATCGGGGTATAGCTGAGTTCGGATTTTGTATTGAATTAGATGGTATTGACAGGTCATTGTATTGGAAAAAAATAACACGAGACGAATAGGAAAAGAACAGTGACTTATTTTACAGGTCGTTATGATGAAACTGTTGCAATAACGTACGAGCGTTGACAGTATAATATCCACACGTTCTCATCATTTTCAAAATTGCACAAAATTTAAAATTTGCTCTAAAAACTATGACATTTTAGTCCAAAAACATTTCCCCATATTTATTTTATCTTAGCCATGGTTTTGAGGCTAAACTTATATTCACAATCAAACATATTTTCAATCATCATTACGAAAAGCTGTATTTTATCCCTGCTGCTAAAAATTTCACTGGGTTCTTTCTCTTCAAAAATTTAACGTGAAGAAGGAAAATGATTTCATCATTCACTTGAATTAATCTTTTTGGCCATTGATAATTATTTATCATTGCTAATTTCTGTGGCTATCAAAATCAATGAAAAATATATCTGTGTATGTCGGAGGTAAAGGGCACTATGTCCATTTTCGTCAACATTGAGATAATGTTATTAATTTGCAGTATTGTCGTCACACTACACATAGGTACAGGACACTAAGTTCTATTTAATATAAATAACAGAGATATTCGCTTTATAAAACAAGCGAGCTCCATAGAAACCCATACTAAAAAAAATCTTTAAACGGCTCTCCTGTAAAATTTCCCTTTTGCGTGACATGGCGCCCTTTACCTCAGACATAATAGATACAGTAAAACCCTTCTTTTGCGGGAGAAAAAATTTGTCCGTAAAAAAAGAGGACTGACCGTATCAGAGAGAGTTCCTGTTTTAATTGTGTTACGTAGTATTAACAATAACTGAAATGGTTATGCATTTCAATGTGAATGAAATTCTGACGATATTGCATTTACAAAGTCATAAAAACACATAATTATTGCACAGATACGTAATTTTAAAATTACAAAAGAAATATTACACAAAGTTTATATACTGAATTCAAGTCTAAAACTGGTGTTTGGTGGGCTGAATACTTCAACTCCTTCAAAATGTATTTGAAGACTGAGAGATTAAATCCGTTGACTTTCCGTCATTGCGTTTCCAAGAAAATGCATATAATCAGTGCCATCGAATTCATTTGCAAGGCCACGAACTCCAGTTTTACGTTTTTCATTGTATTTGAGACATGAATTTTTTCTCTTAGTGAGGTGTGGTTCTGTTTTGAGTGGAAAACAATTGTTGCTCATTCTTGGTGTAGTGGCGCCATCTCTTATAAACGTATGTAAGAAACATAGCCTTAAGTGCACGTGTATTCGTCCTCATGTCCAAGTTTAGACATTTCTGGTAACCAAGATCAACGCTTTCTCTCGCACATTGAATACGTAAAGAATAAATAAAGCGTTACACATTGGAATCACTGCTGCCATCTATGAAATTTAAAAAAGTAATAAACATCAGCTTGCTTAAAAAAATCTTGCTGAGTTGAATACAATTTTTTGTTACGGTGGGTACAAAGGGTACTTTTATTTTCCAGATAATAATAACGTGATCCTCACGTATTCCCAAGAGACCAGCACGATCCGCCCAGGGAATTCGTTGGTGCTAGTAAACATCCATGTCCAAACCCAGACTTGCACAGTCAGAGACTAGCTCCCTAACCACTCGACTGCCAAGCAGCGGACGCATTCCCTCTAATTACATCTTCACAGATTTGTTTCCCTGCGCCCAGAATTTCGATATCTACGGAATGAAAAAATAACATGCTATCTTTTGTACAAAAGATGGTGAATTTTCTTCCGTGCAGCGAAAACTCTGCGTACACACGGAAGCATTCTCAGCAGTATTCGCCAATCCGCATCTACATACTAATTCAAGAATCGAAATTCAATTTTACCCCTCCAAATTTTGTTGAGGAGTGAAAATACTCCTTCAAATGATAGGTAATTTTTTTACTTGAGTTACTTCTGTTTTCATTAAAAATGAAAGAACAGAATCTGTTTTCATTAATAGTTCTTGTACCTCTTTTTTATTGTTTTTTCATGTTTTTCATTAAAAAAACCCGTCTTTTTAAACCCTCTTATACAATTATTATTATTTTTTTCGTTTAGTACTCGATTCTCATTCATTATCAGACCCTAACCGTTCCTATTTTGCAAACACCATGAAAAAAATGATGCATTTCTTAGTTACTTTTGCCTATTACGAACAAACGGGTAAAAATAAAATTTTACTAGCCAAAATATGCCTTCTAGAAAATATCTATACGGTATAGTATGTATTACGTATATGGAGACATCATTATACTGGAATCACTTCTGCCATCTATCAAATAAACAAAAAACTTTTATGATTCTTCGCCTCGAATTGGTGATCGGTTTTCTGTAAATGTGCCAAATGTAAAAAAAGAGAAATATAGTATGACATATATTAATAAATAATTTATAAGTAATAATATTATTTAAACTATTGAATTTTCCCCGAAAATTTTAACAGGTGATATTTGTATGTTGCAAAATAACATTAGTAGCATTTGCAAGTTTAATAAAATCGACCTTTTTACACGACTATCTTGCAAATTTCCCATCCTCGTTACGCTGGCAACGCAATATGAGGATCAAACTTAGGATCTATATTATACAATATTTTCATGGATGACTATCGGCAGGTGCCTAAGAGAATTTTATCTTTATATGCCGCCGATGTCCTCCTCATTATATGCTCAGATAGGATAGCTTCTAAGGCTCTTAGCAACCTCCAGGAGTTGATGGGAAAAGTGGAATACTGGAATTTAATAAATAGAGCTAAACTAAATGTTTCAAAGTGTGTTTTTATGTGGCTGGCACATAAAGAGACATTCCACAAAATTCTTACTAGTTTATTGAACATCAAGCGATTGACCCATGCTTAATGACAATGTACTTAGGCGTATACACAGACACTCGCCTGAATTTTAACTATTACGTCGAGCAAGTGATAAAAAAAATCCCAAATTGCAATGGAAAGTCTCTTCCGTTTTTGCTACCTAAAGTCACATGTATCACCAAAGAACAAGAAAATAATGCATGAACAAATTATCAGACCTGTTCTTACATATGGTGCACCGGCTTAGTATTTCGCTGAGAAAAGCAATATTTACAACCTCCAGAAACATCAAAATTATATTCTCAGGTGCTAAAAAATACTTCAGACTAACCGACCTGCACGCTGATCTTCAAATTCCATCCATCTAAAAATATACATGTATATAGAAACTGTGGCCAAAAAGTACTTTGAGAAGCAAGATGCTTCAGAAATGGTTGTTATCAGCTCAGCATCCAACTACCCAGCTGAACAGAAATTAGCACAGCTAAGACCAAGGACTATCTTTGTTATAAATTTTAGATAGGAATTTTAACCGTTAGAACAAGCAATAATGATTAATCATACTGAAGTTATGATGTTGAAAATACCGGGCATTTTTTATTGACAATGTACAGTACCAACAGCATAGTATAAATAAATATTACTATAAATAAATTACATAAATTTTTTTCGTAAAATGCTGTAAATGGTAGCAATGCCAACACTACAGATCGATTTCATTTTTAACATGGTAGAGTGAGAATATTTTATGTAAATACATTTATTCACTAAATTGATTATCGCAATATTTGAAAGGCATATGATGTGAACGCTTTGTGAATTATACTATAACCATTTTTTATATAACTTATCAGCATAGATTTTTTAATCTAATATAATTGTCAGATGTGTGTGTGTGTGCAAAAATAACATCAAATGAATCTGATTGTATGGGAGGGGGTGTATTAATGTTCTGTAAATTCTCATAACCATTTGTAACACCAAGTGTATTGTTTTCATGAACATCATTATTACACAGTAAGGGACTATCAAAAGAAAATAAATATTGTAAGAAAGCGTTGCTACCAAGAATACTTATTATATACATATATATATAAGAAGAGGGGTGACCGTTAAGAGGGGTTTTACTGCATATTACTCAACAACACAACTTACGATATGAACAAAATGTAATGAGTGAAAAGTATACTTTATTAGATAAATGACGGTTTATAAACAAAAACTCTTTTTAGTCTGGTTTAAAAATGCCATAAAACGTTTACCTAGATGACATCTCTCTTACTCTCAGTCACTCTCATTGATCTTAGATGGGGTCATTCTATACAAAATTTCTATCTATCTATCTTGAAATGTATCAGTTAGATTTGTTGTTAATGTTATTTTTGTGACATGATTACAGAAAAAAAAAAAAAACTGATGAGGCTATAGCTTTTCACATATTTCATCCATCATAAAATTATGAATAATCATTTGAACAAATCCAAGATGACCTATGGATATGATATTCGTTAGCCTCTGAAGCTTTTCTTCATCAACTGAATCAATTTGCATATGGTTTTATGAGAGATGGTCCACGTGGGTGAATGGCTGATCGCTCAAGTGTTGGCAGGTTGAATTCTAAATCTCTATATAAATGACATGTTTGTTTTACCCATTGTTAGTTTATTAATTAAAAAATTATCACATTTTACCATGATGATTTAATTTTTTTAATATGCTTTATAATTTGAAATTCCTTAACAAAAATTGTAATTTAAAATTTTACAACAGTTTCTACTGATTTGGTTGTTTTTTTTTCTGCTGACAAGTTTCTTTGAGCTTTGGGCATCCTGGGAATAATTTCGTTGCATTCTTACGGCAATAAAGTGCACATTGCAAGTGTGCTCGAACCCCTTACTGCTGGGTTGGGGGGAAAGGGGGAGTGGTCTTCAATATTTTTAAGTCGCTAGCATCATCTATGCCCATCATCAGAAAAGCAATTGCCAAGTCTAATGCAAACACTAAACTATATCAGCTTGATGCTAATCGCTCATTACAACTCAAATCGGTTGTTTAATTAGGGTCTAGATCAATACATCAAAAGCTCTTAGGAGCTCTCAATGAGCACTGTGGTGCTCACGAGCAACAGGGTGAAGATCTTAGCTATAAAAGTGTGTATCCACGGGGTTCTTGGGTAGGTGCTAATTGAAAAACCTGTTTTTAAAAACAAGATTTTTCCTACGAATTTCACATTTAATTTTTGACATATACCGTAATTCTTCTGGATATTGTGCACAACTGGTATTATACAGGGTGTCCTGCAAGTCCTAATGAGGCTTTTATTTTAACAAGCCTTCGTCGAAAAGAGGTATGGTTCTAATTTAAAAAATGTTCAAAATGTGTTGAGAAATCAACCTGTACCAGTTTTGCGAATCAAAATAGGGAACTTAAATTTTCATTTGGTTCCTCTGTCGTCTAAATTCTAATCATAAAGCTCCTGATGTGAAAAAAAGGAGGAAAGTTCACGTTTCCAAGTGCAATATTTTTTGAGATATGGATATTTTGAGATATTTTGAATTCAATGTCACATAGAGAATTTCTGAAAGTAGCGTTGTCTATCATTTTATGCTGTTCTTTCTCATCTTTTCTTCGATTTATGAATTTAAATATCTCAGCGAATGTTGCGATGAAAAACGTGACCTTTTATTGTTGGTCCCAGAAGAGACAGGACAACAACTTTCTAATTCAGTTTTTGAGAATAATATAGAAACTTATATAATTTTTTTTATTTTATGACTCACGGTATTGCCACTCTCAAACCTGGTACAGGGTTATTTCTGAACCCATCTTGAGCATTTTTTTTAAATTGGACTCATACCTCTACGACGAACGGTTCATGAGATAAAAAGGCCGCATTATTACGGGACACCCTGTATATTTTATAAATGTCCAATGAATTAACGGACGAGTAATTTTGATTCATGTTAAATGAGTAACGAGCTCTATTAATCCGGATGATCAACCAGAAAGAAGAAAAGACGTACAAAATGTTACACGTGTGTTTGCTTGTTTTGATCAAAGCCGGTTCCTCCTCCTCAAACAATTTGTCTCTGATCTATAAATTTCATGACCCACATTTCATCAGCAGAAAAAAAAGAAAACCAATCTGCGACTGCTCTATCAAGTCCAAATTTCGCAAGACACCAACAAAAAAGATGTCTGGGAATTAATCTGAATTTAATTTCCAAGGAAAATAATTAGAAACCGCACAGGGGGTATCGATATTTAGCAATGACCTGTTTATTTTCAAACATAGCATTTCAATCACCTTTCATACCTTTAAGAATCCAATAAAACCCCATATTGCAATTTGTAATTTAGCTAAATTATTAATTAATTGAGATAATAGAATCCATTCATTCATATTCGAGATTTAATTTCATGCTTTATATGCATATTTGGCAAGATAAAGTTCAAGGACAAGTTGTGTTGTCTAGTGTAAAATGATATATTAGCAAGCGGAACGTAGAGATTTTTAGGGAAATTTCTAACAGCGACTCTGTTGAAACTGACTTTTGTTAATCAAAATAAGCACCATTAGATGAAATATTCATTTATAATTATTACATATAATTATAATACACTTAATATACAACAGATATTCAGAATTCAGTATTCGTAATGAACTGAATATACATGGTGTCCCAAAACCTCAAAAAAGTTATAAATATTGATGCAATTGGTATGTTTGAATGCGGCTTGCGGAAAAGTTATTTTCACGAAGGGGGGATTTTTTTTTCGGTGAAGAAAAACAAATAGTGCACATTTTTTACTATAGAGGACACTGCACGAAAGCAAATCTCTGGAAATATGCAAAAAAAAAAAAAAAAAAAATCAGAGTTCCATAAACTGTAGGTTGTACGATTAAAAGTTTATTTCTGAATTTCGGCGCAGTATGACCTTATTGGTCCTTGCGCGGAAATCCAATTTGGATTTTTTTTGTGTCACTGGTGCTTACAGAGGGATTTGATGGATGCAGCACTTTGGTGAAGTTTCATCTCAGCCACGAATGACAGACTGAAGCTTTACGAATGTTTCGGACACAGAATAAACAGAAGAAAGGTTCAGGCCCAATCTGTCTTGATTTACCTTCGTGCAGCGTCCTCTATCAACAGAAAATTTTAACTGATTTTTTTCCTGCACCAAAAAAAAAAAAAAAATCTCTCTTCATTAGAATAACTTTTTCGATAACGACATTGTATAAATACCAATTTTTTTTAATTTCTATCAGTTTTAAATTATTTATGAATTTATAGTACATTCTGTTGAAGATAAATTTATTCAAAATATAATGCTCTGAATATAAATTTTCAACAGTGCTTTAACATTAAATTATTTTCCAAAACCTTGGAAACATTCTGTTATAAAAACAATTCACAAAGCTGGGACTGACCTACTTATGGCACAAAACTTCAGACCAATAAGTTTACTGAGCAACTGGAGTAAAATCTTTGAAAAGATTGTCGCAAATAGACTTACACAATTGATCAATGAAAATCATTTAATTAGACCCGAACAACACGGGTTTCGGCCTGATCACTCTTGTGTGACACAGCTGGTTAGAGTCTCAGAGTTCATAAATGAAGCTTTTAACAATTTTGATTTTGTGGCTGCATCATTCTTAGACATAGCAAAAGCATTTGACCGTTGTGATTATGCTACATTGCTTTCCAAACTCATTGACTTAAATATGCCTCCGCATATGGTCATATTCTTCTATCACTATCTTTTAGGTCGAACTTTTCAAGTAAAAATTCAAAATACACTTTCTTCAATAAAACAAATTCATGCCTCTGTGCCTCAGGGCAGTGTGTTGGGACCACAACTGTTCCTGCTATACATTAATGACATACCTTGTCCCCAAAATGGCATAATATATTTATTTGCAGACGACTGTGCAGTTTTGTGCAGTAGCAGGGATGCAAATCAGGCCTTCAACAATTTACAAGAAACCATGGATGAAATAGAATATTGGTGTGATCAATCTGCCATCCAACTGAATAGTGACAAATGCAAATTTTTATGGTTCACTAGACGTCGTAAAATTCCGGACAGACGACTTCAAATTGGTACACAATCTTTAAGCCCTGTTAGACAAATAAAATACTGGGGCTGTATCCTCAACAAAAATCTATCTCTCTCTTCACACATTGATCATGTAATAAACAAATCTAATAGAATTATGGGTATGCTCAATCGCATCACATTTCCACAGGCAAAACTTTCATTAAAGAACAAAATTATTCTTTTTAAATCCATAATAAGACCTACTCTACTCTATGCTTCGCCAGCTTGGGCGCATGCTTGTAAAACGAATATCAAAAAACTCCAGACTATGCAGAACAAAATACTCAGAAGATTTGTTGGAGCCCCTTGGTTTGTTCGTGGAATTAACATCAGACAAGACTTGGACATACCTCACATATTCACATACATTAAGAAATTAAACAATGATCAATTCGAGCGAATGTTTAGTTCCCAATTCGAACATCTGAGGGAAATTGTTGACTATGATGCTGACTGCTTAAGGAAATATAGGAGGCCCAAACAGATTGGGCGCCTTACATGGGAGAATTTGTAAAGATGCTTTCTTCTACAAATCTCATTGTATACATACTATTTTAATACATAAATTCTCTCATTCAATTGTATATACTCACATTACTTGCATACTATGTATCTATCCACTTTTGACATTTATTCGCATCTATTCGATTTGTATCTTCTCATTATTGAATTTTGTATATACACATATATTTCCCTATTGAACTTGCATATTGAACTTGACCTGCATATGATGTTCATTTGAAAAAGGTGTAAAAAAAGAGCGAGAATACTCTTTTTGAACTTTGGATTGTTTTGCTTACATAAAATTTGTCAATAGTAAATCCCCATTAATTTCCGATGCACTGAGTTGAAACAGAACTTTATTACCTGTATTGCATTTTTGATGTTACAGCTGGGGTTTTTGCGTCACGACTCCCATGTGATGTTTTTTCCCCCCATTCCACTTCGAATAGATGTTGCTAGCTGCAGATTGTGTGACCTGCTTCTGTGAACTGTGATGACATTTGCCTGCTTATAGCCAGATCATGACTTTTCACCAATTTGACCAGTTCTTTTTACATACACTACACATTCATGCAAACACATATCTATCTACAAACATGTACACATTTTCTTCTTCACAGGCCTTCTTGGCCAGTTTTTATGCCGGCAGTTGGCCCTCGCGGGCTGGGAATCGGCTTAAAGTTCAATTCTGGTCTGGTCTGGTCTAAATCAAGATTCAGAGCTAACAACTATGGAGGAGGTTAGAGAACTTATTAACAAGCTCTCGATCAAGAAAGCCTCTGGACTGGATGAAATCTCCAATCTTGCTCTCAAAAATCTGCCCTTATGACTCTCACCAACATTTTTAATAGCTTGTGAAAAACTTGTCACTTCCCGAAGATATGGAAGCTTTCAGTAATCAAACCTATCCACAAATCTGGCTCTAACCCTCTCATAGCCAAAAATTTCCGACCGATCAGCCTTCTGAGCAATATATCTAAGCTGTTTGAACGTATTATTCTTATACGATTCAATAACTATCTCGAATCTTCTAATTTTCTTCGTCCTGAGCAGCATGGACTCAGAAGAAACCACTCCTGTGTCACACAGCTGCATCGAGTCGTAGAATTCGCAATACAAGCCTTCAACCATAAGGATTTCACCTGCGCAATGTGCTTGGACATTAGTAAGGCGTTTGACAAAACGAATCACGTAACTCTGTTGGCCAAGCTTGTTGAATACGGTTTTCCTGACCACTGCGTGTTGTTCTTCAACAGCTATCTTAAAGACAGGCATTTTCTGGTAAAAAATGGAAATGCTTGTTCTTCTGTTCGTCCAATAAGAGCCTCGGTTCCCCAAGGATCAGTTCTTGGGCCTCAGCTCTTCTCCATCTACATCAATGACTTCCCTGCCCCCCAAATGGGCATACTGGGACTCTTTGCGGATGATGCAATTATTATCACCAACAACAGAAAATCTGATAAATGCAGAGAAAATCTTCAGGAGACTCTAGAGGAGGTTGAAGACTGGTGTGAGGATAATGCTGTCGAGCTTAATCATGCCAAGTATCAGTTCATCTGGATAACAAGAAGAACCAAATTCACTAGAGCACCAATCTACCTGGGCAGAGAAGCCATAAGACCTGTGAAGGAAGTGAAATATTTGGGATGTATTCTAAACCAATCATTATCCTTCGTTCCGCAAATAAATCACGTAAGAACTAAGGCTACCCAAATCATGGGAATGATGTCACGCATTACATTTCCAAGTGCAAGACTAACTCTTAAAAACAAAGTCATATTGTTTAAATCAATCATTAGACCTATCATGACCTACGCCGCCTTAGTATGGGCTCATGTTTCAAAAACCAATATGCAGCGTCTGCAAAGTCAACAGAATAAAATACTGAGAACTCTTGTGCGTGCACCAAAGTACATCAGAGGGGCTGACATTAGAAAAGACCTGAAGATTCCAACCATCCTCAGCTACATCCAACAAATCTCGGAGGATCACTTTGAAAGGATGAGGAACTCAGAATACGAGCATCTGAGAGAGCTGGTCGATTACAACCCACGTTAAAGACTAAAATTTCTTAGGCCTTAAAACGTGCTGCACGTGCCATGGTCGGTGCGTTAGGGTCTGAACTACTGAGCTGTATAATCTTTGTCTATCTATCATGATATTTTTGTACTTTTAATTTGCTATCGAAATAATCGATCAACTCTATTGCATAGAGTGGCATTGTGGTTTGATGTACATGACTGATCTTGCACTGCACCAATTTGTATAATTTCGGCTAACACACTTGTTTTTCTATGACTTCTTTTGTATGTTAGATTTATTTTTTTATTATTATTTTCTCATTAGTGCATTATGTAGCGTTTTGGTGAATTGTACATAAGTAATTTTCTTTTTGTGTCCATTATAATATACATTTTTCGCGTAATATGTATGTGTATATATGTGTGTGTATATGTGTATGTATATATATATATATATATTTTTTTTTACTACTATTGATTTTACTGATCAACTGCTCTATTGCATAGAGTGGCATTTTGGTGAAGTTTGGCTGATCTTTGTGTATTTTAATATTCTGATGGTAGCATTTATCGGAATGTATGTCATTTTTGGTATGGGATATGTTCAAAGCCCCGATAATGTCAAAGACGAAGCAAAGAAATCGAAAACATCAATGGCTTTGATACCAGGTGGGCATCAACAAGCCTTTCAAAGACAATTTGAGGAATTTGTATATCGAATAGATGAGTTCCGATGATAAACTACATAAAGTGTTGCCTTGAAGAAACCTGATATTGACCTATAACACCTCTAGTGAAGACCAATTTCCACGCTGCCTACCCATTAATCCAAAATATGTTGTTTTTATAATTTGCATATCATAAAGAATTGAAGTAGTAAATTACAATTTCACCTCACGAAATGTGTCCTTCGTGCAATATTAGTAATTGAAAATGGTCCCGCAGACCCACAAGGGTCCGTACAAAAACACTGCTGTACAGTGTATTTTACGTTTTCTGCATTATAAAGTTTATCTTGAAATTTGTGAAGCATTTTTATTCTTGAACTTTTTCTGTAGTGAATTTTTAAAACAGAACAGTTCACAGAATCACGTAACAAACATTTATTAAACACCCGCCTGTACTTCTAGGTCGAAAAATATGAATGAGAGCGGGTTTTGACATAAAAAAAGATGTTTTCCATGGTATGGGTAGGGAGCGAGTACTGTATTTATAGGACTCCGGCCTATCCGGCTTTTCAATTATCCGGCCCGCCCTTTTGCCACATTAGGCCGGATAGTCCGGAGTCTACTGTACTCACGTAGCAACAAAGAGAATAATATAATTTTTGCTCCATCCAAATATAATTTCTCTTAAGAACTCGATTTTATTGATCGATGCAACTTCGGTCCTTATTAAAAGCGTCGACCGTATCATAAACTGGCACTCAAATGCTTCTTAGCTCACTGCGGTGATATTTAACCCTCACTTTTCTAGCAAGTCATTTCGTTCAAATACCAGCAGCTCATGCGCAACAACCTATTGAACTGTTAGATAAAAAATAGAAACGAAATTTCAAATTACTGAACCGAAGCAGATCTATTTTACTTCATGTTTCATAACTTCTCTATCATAATCATGCATACGGGGAGAAAAAAAAACAACAACGTTTGCGGTAATCATTCACGTAAATGGCTCTAGGGATCCAGGTTATGAACTACGAACTTTGAGAGACAAATGAAAAAAAAAAAACTAGCACCAGAGTCAATTTATGTACTATTTTTATTTGCATGGAAGATGCGACTAATTTATTTTCAACTTTCTCTCGAGGAAATCGACTATTTCCTGATCGTACAATGCGGTGTGTACATACAACACGCATACATAATAATATTGAGCAACCAGTATAAGTGAAATCGAGTCATTATAATGGAAGGGGACTTAAGTTATTGTCCTATCGGAATCGGGGTTTACGACTTGGGGAAGTTCATGAAATATCGAAAATGATTATTTTCTATTATTTTTCACTCTCACACATGTGCGTGTGTGTCTCATCTCTGTCTTTTTAACATTTCCAACACGTGTGTCGAATGCGATAAAAATTTATAAAAGGAATTTTTTACTTTTATGGAATCACGTTTGTATGAAGGAATAAATTCAAAGAGAGAGAGAGAGATTAAAAGCAATTTTTCACTTATCATCCACATGACTTTAATCTGTAATGGAGTGCTGATTTTACTGAAGAGGAATCCCATTTTTATAGCCAATTAAGCTTTCGGCATGTTATCATGTTTCATCAAAGTTTCTTGAATTCACTTGATCGTATTCGTTATTTATTTTCATGGAAAGTTAGAACAGGTTGCGAAAATATAACGAAAAAGAAATCATCAGGTTTTTTGAAGAATTAGGAAACAAATTTTTATAAAAAAAGTTCCATCAGAAAATAAATTTCGAACAATTCAAGAAGTTTGTGATTTATTTGTTTATTCAATTTAATTCTGTTTTTTGTTGAACCTTCAATAGATTTGTTTATTACTCATTTTGGTACACATTTGCCTAAAAGAACGCATAAAGAACTCGAATTGTTTAATGTGTGTCGAATTCTGCAATAGTTGTTGTTGTTTTTTTCTTCTTTTTCCTGTTGCCTAATCGATGACGGAGCTGTCATAGAAAATGATTGGTTTATGTAATTTGTTGTGCTGGATGAGTAAATATATTGATGGAATGATGATTAAGCAACGATTTGAACGATTCAGAAAATCAAAAATTATTTTTAAAATTGCTCACGAATCAATCTTAAAATCAATCTCAAGTAGAGTTTAAAATAAAAATTCTGCATCAATTCACGTAGGTATGTGGAAAATAATGAGAATAATGTCCACGAACAGAGTATTGTTAAAAAAATTTTATTATCAATAATATTGTTACAAATGTCACAAAGTGAATGGTTGTTTTACCCCATGAATATTTTTATAACAAAAAATACTCTTTCTCTCGCTCTCTTATTGACAGAATTTTTTTTGTCGAGAAGAATAACAAAAATGTTTCTACTTAAAACAATGGCAGAAAATTTATTCACTAATAACATTGGAAGGAAACGTTTTTACCAAGATCATTGAGAGAAACATTTTAACAAGAGACATTGACAGAAAACGTTTTAACAAGAGACATTGACAGAAAACGTTTTAACAAGAGACGTTGACAGAAAACGTGGAGACATTGACAGAAAAACGTGGAGACATTGACAGAAAACGTGGAGACATTGACAGAAAACGTTTTAACAAGAGACATGGAAAAAGTTTTCTACCAATATTATTGACAAGAAACGGTTTTGCTAAGAACATTGATTAACTGTTATTAATAATAATTAATTATACTTACCGATGACATTAAATCGTTTTCACCAAAAACAATGATAGAAAACATATTTCATAATAATGTTAACTGAAAATTTATTTCCTAATAACGTTCACTGAAAACATATTTAAGGCGTGGTAGCCCAGGTAGATAAGATATTCGCCTGAGGTATTCGGCCCAGGTAGATAAGATATTCACTTCACATAAAGTACCAAAGGATGTTTAGAGGTGTCGCGAGTTAGTCACCCGGTTCGTCCTTGCGAGAAACTTTCCAGACGCAGGGGTACAACAGAAACAGCGACTTGGCCACAGAAAAAGATTGCTATCGCAGGGAGCCCCGCATCGAAGGGTTATAGCACCAACTCCTCGGTGAGTGTAAAAAAAGGGCAAAAATACCCAATGCTGCCGTTTGAAATCGGCAATAAATTGTAGGTCCCGGTCTAATTATCCCTCGTGTGCAGAAAACGACCGTGGAGCGACAAAAATGATCAATGAAAACATATTTTCTAACAACGTTGACCGAAAACATATTTACTAATGACATTGACAATAAACGTTTTCACCAAAAAGAAAACTGACGGAAAAAGTTTTTATCAAGAAAATTAATAGAAAAAACTTTTATCAAAAAGATCGACAGGAAACGTATTTACTAATAAAATGATCTTGACGCAGAATGTTTTAAATTGGCAAAAAACGTTTTCACAAATAATATTAGCAGAAAACATATTTACCACGAACATTAAATGTAGAATATTATTAATTTATTAATACTAATTTATTTATACTAATATTACTAATTAATTAACATTAAACGAAGAGTATTGATACAATAGTTGCCACTAAATGCATTGTTTTCATAAACATCATTATTACACAGTAAGGAACTATCAAAGAGTGAATATTGTAAACCGTTGTTACCAAAAATACTTATTAGAGCAAGCATTACCGATACTTGTTAAAATACGATTGTTCAAAGAAAATCGCTGTTATTGAGACATCGGGGGTTAGGTAAGACCAAGAAGAGCATATTTGCAAAAATTACTGCTAAAATTTAAAAAATACTTAAAAATTTTATTTTTCAAATTTTCGGGGTTTCTAAAATGTGGTTTTAAAAGCGCAATATCAATCATATAAAGTGAAATTCTATGCAATGTTACTATTATGACAATAGTAATCTGACGCAGTGAGCGTAATAATTTCAATCGTAAAATTACGACTATTTGACACCATCACAATTTCTTCTGTCTGTCGAGACTCCCATATCATTATAATCACGTGATTTCTGTAGAAATGGAAACAAATATATGTGTATACATAATTATTTTCGCAGAAGAGACACCTTTAAAATGTGCGTGTTCCATGAAGAAGTTCAATCTTTTCTCACCAGCCACCATCCATTTATACCGACGCCCGACACCTTACAGTCACCAGCCTGTCCGGTACCACAATGAAAGGAATTGTAATCGCGTGACATAACATATGCGTGTATGTGTGTGGGTATTTTTATATGTATACGGAGCATTATGCTACATATTTATATAAAAAAATAAATAAATAAACTGTCGTCGATTCTCCTGATAGGACCTTGATAAATTGGAAATCTGCAGCGACTCGCCCCGAAGGCATAAAAATCTGGTTCATTAAGCAAGGTTAGAGACACGCAGAGGCAGAGACGGTCCTTGTCGTACACGCCATTGAACTTAGTCTGGTAAAATGGGTGGTTGAATACTGATAAATTTTTCTTCTTCCGTAAACATGAATTCACTTTATTAAGCTTGTGGTTATGCCATTGAAAGTGCATTATTGGTATCTTTTGAGTACAAACTGCATTTAATCCAGATTTGGATTAGTTGCACAGTACTTCGTATACGTGCATTCAACTTGGAAAAACTAGATATCAATATACCTGCTGCCACCTATCAAATAAAAACAAAGGTATTTGTTATAATTCTCCGAATGAAATTGTGGTGGCTGGCTTTAGATCGATGTGCAGTGTCAAAATGAAAAATATGCAATATGGTATCGTTATGGACACCGGTGTTAAATTTTCTGCTCCTTAATATCAGTGATTTTAGCACTGTTATTAAGAATCAGATGGTGACCTCATGGCGGAAGAAAAGTTCTCCGTTGAGCATGGTAATTAGAAAATTACCATGTTGGTCATATTGGTGAAAGTTTCCATCACCAAAGCACATTCTTGTAAACTCGCCGTTACGCTCTTAAATCCAGCATGGCCCAGCCTTAAGGTAGCCTGCTTATATCCCACAGGGGACAGAGCGGGGACCATGTTTGGTGTTTGCATGCTCTTAAATGAACAAATGAGAATGTGAATGCTTCTAGTGGAAATGTTTTGATATGTTAGTCATGAAGTTTGCTCATTTAGGTGACATCTTAGCAAAAAATTAGCTAGAAATAGCAATAAGATAAAAACACGCCTTCTGGTGGTGAAAAAGTCGGAACTAATTTTTTTCCCTCTCAATTTCATCTCCATTCCTTCAGTGAGACGTTTCCAAAGTTCCATAGCTTCCTGATGGGTAGGTCTATTTTTAACCAGACATGATATGTATATATAATTTTAAACTAACTACAATTATATAGACGCGTGGTGTTTGTTGTTGGTATATTTTTATGGGTTTCTCAAGTCACGAACGTAAATCACCAAATCATTCATTTAAAATGACCTTTTTCTATGACAAAAGAAGCCTTGACATTAGACATCCGAATGAAATTGTGATCATGTCAACATTCTTAAGATGCAAAAAAAAAAATATATATTAGCATATTTCGTCATCCTAAATGACTAGGGAAATCCTAATTCTAAGGCAGATAACCTTGAATTTCTCTCACGTTAATTTATATAAGAACAGGACTCATTTCGTAATGTTGATCCTGAATAGAATGATCTTGATCTTGTGTAGAATGAAAGACATACTAAGTGTGTTTGAATACTTGACGTTTATTCAGATGAAGCCCAAGGTTTCGACGAAATGGAAAGCGCTTTTGTTATCAGCTAGGATCATGTCACGGAACCATGTAAGAATCAAGCCAAGTCGAAGATAATTTTTTTTGTGTCTGTGAGATTTTTACAGAATGAGTCAGAAATTCATGCTGCCAAAGCTTGTAAAAAGTTCTGTGGTCATACTCTTTTCTTTCCATAATAGGAAGGAAATTAATCTCCAGAAGATAGATTCATACTCTTGCCAAGCTTCTGGTGAACTGTTCTAGGACCTAAGTGGAAGAAAGCCCTCCATGATCTTTCAAATCTAATGTAACACGAAGTTTTGAAGACTTAGTGTATTGTCACAATAGATCTAAGTAGAGATGCTAACTATTACTGCTACCCAACCGTACATGCACCTCGAACACATTCCTATACTGAAAGAATCGGTACATGCCAAAATGTCCTTGTACGTGTCGTGAACCTAACGTGAAGTTCGTTTCTGTGTGATGCTTGTTATGAGTAGTGATGCGATCTATGCTTACTGTGACTTGAAGAAGCCCTTTATTATGAGCGTCATTCAGCAATTTAAGAAATAATTGGGAACTTCGTCGAAAATTCCATTATTTTGGGTGACAGTCATCCATATCCCGTGTCTAGGATTGAAATTTTCCGTATTTTTCTCGAAGAAATATGGCCACCCCGCATCCGCCTACGGACCACCTGCACCATCTTCGAGGAGTTGCCTCAGTCCGCGGACCATAGGTTTAGAAACGCTGCAATAAATAAAATGATTAAACACAATAGTTTTTTTTTTCACCTAATACCGAATATAAAATAAAACTGTGACAAGATATCAGAAACATTCTGTTCGTAGGTGTGTAATCCGTGCCATTAATTACCGTGTATCTTATCCGTTTAAAACGGCTGTCGTGAATCGGCTTTAGGGCCATTTAAAACCTTCCAAATCCGCTTCAAACAAGCAGAATAATAGTAAAAGAAAAAAAAATATATTTAGTGTACTCTGTGACCCGCTTCACCCGATCGGACACAATCCGGTTCCCGAACCACCAAACCATACACACAAAATAAAATAAAAACACAACCAAACTAGTTTTTTTTTAATATACACTTCTATTCTTTCAATGAGATTCGATTCGAAAATCGCATTATTTCACGCATTTCAAGAAAATGGAGCTCGTTTTGAATTAGTAGAAACTCGTATAATGTGTGCGTATAAGACAGAAAGAAAGCAAAAAAAAAAACCTTCAACTAAAACTGGAGCAAAAGCTAAAAAGAAATGCTTTTTTGAATATTGTTTGAGGGTATTAACCACTGGACCCTGTCACTGAAATCGTTAAAAATTCTGGAAGGTTCGTTCGTCCATAGCATAGCCGTTCTACTTCGCATTTCAACCTGTTATGACATTTACGCCATAGTCTGTCCCTTCTACTAATTGCTATGATAGAATTATGATTATTTTCGGGTTTTTTTTTTTTTGGTTTTCGGAAACCGGTCGGTTTTTTTAGCTGAAAGCAATTCAATTTCCTATAAGAACTGCAAGATTCACTTGAAATTCTCGTCATATTAATCTTTGAACTGTGTCTGAAGTGTGAAACCGGATTAAGATATATAAATATAATACAACAAACGTTGTGTTAAATTCATTTCAACTGCTCGATCACTTCTCAGTTTATCCCGAGTAAACTCGGGCAACACCATTTGCGTTATTTAGGAGTTCTTAATAATACAATATTTTAGAATTTATTTTTTAGAAAATCGTTCTCTTCTCATACGTAGTACTTATCATATACACTCATGTCCATAAATTAAGGATAATTCAGAATCACACGGAAATCGACCTGTAGAATTATCACACACATCTGCAAGAATGAAATGCAAATTTCAGGAAGCCACCAGATGATGCCGATAGTACGTCACAATGGCGAGAGTGTAAGAGGGGGGTATATAAGGAATGGTGGCAAAGAAGTGAAATTGTTCACAAGAGTTCTGTAAGGCGCTCAGTGCCATAAGCGAATAGTTATGACACAGAGGACTCATGTGGATGATTTTTTACGTGGTAGAATTATCGGCCGCCTGGAATGTGGGTACTCAGATGGAAGTATCCGAGGAACTTGAAATTGCCCAAAGTATCATTTCTAGGCTTTGGCAACGATTCCAAGATAACGGAAATGTCAGTAGACGTTACAGTACAGGTCGCCCCCGAGTTACAACGCCGAATGAAGACCGGTATTTGGCAGTAACTGCCAAAAGAAGCAGACGGAGCACAGCATCCGACCTGTCTCGTCAGCTATCTGCAGCCACGGGTACCACAGTTTCAAGGCAAACCGTGTACAGACGTTTGGGAGATATTGGTCTATATGCTCGCAGGCCTGCCAGATGTGTTCCGCTCACGGCAACTCACTGTCGGCAGCGATTAGCCTGGAGTAGAGAACATGCAATGTGGACATCGTCACAGTGGGCTTGTGTGATGTTTTCCGACGAGTCCAGATTTAGCTTGCAGTCTGATTCACGTCGGACTTTCATATGGAGAACGCCAGGTACCCGTTACCACCAAGACAACATCATTGAACGACACTGTTACGGTGGTGTAGCATTGATCGTTTGGGGTGGAATTATACTGGGTTTCAGAACAGATCTGCATGTTCAAACCGGAACCATGAAATCCCAAATTTATCGGGACATCATTCTGGAACAACATGTACGTTGGTTTAGGGGTGCCATGGGCGCAGAATTTGTGTTTATGGATGACAACGCCCGTCCTCACCGAGCAAACATCGCAAACGAATGCCTTGAATCTGAGGATATAACCCGTATGGAATGGCCAGCATTCTCACCTGACTTGAATCCGATAGATCATGTGTGGGACATGCTTGGCCGACGAGTTGCAGCCCGTCAACCACCTCCTACATGTGTACCGGAACTTCGGAGAGCATTGCTTGCTGAGTGGAGTGATCTTCCCCAAGATCAGATCGATAATTTGATACTCAGCAAGCCTAGGCGTTGTACGCACTGTATTTCATCGCATGGGAGACATACAATGTATTAACCATCATACCAACCATGTAATAGTAAGTTTTTGTAAAGGAGATATTTTTTACAATTGCTCCAGGGAGCAAAAATCGTAGTTTTTATGAATGGTATCATACATACACCATCGTTTTTGTTCTTTATCTTTTGTTTAATAAATGGGCTTTATGAAGAAGTAACGTTTGTTTTGTTTCTGAACCTTTATTTTCCGGAGCTGGCATTATCCTTAATTTATGGACATGAGTGTATTTTCAAATGACATAGCAAGAAAACGGTGACAGATATTAAAGTCATTCTTGCGGAATATAAATGTGCGAAGTGAGGAATTTCAGCTACGGCATTCATGTTGCAAGGGGCTGTATAGTCATCAAAATAAAAATTTTAATTTTTCAAAAATGGCTTCGAAAAATACTCGATTTCGACGCAAACCAAATGCAAAAAATTTCGTATCAAAATCCGTCAATTTTTTCTTCTAAAATCAAAGGAAAAATGAATGAAATATAGTGTAATTGTATACATTTAACATTGAAGGACCGAACCCATCCCGCTTCCCATCTCAGAGAGATATCAAAGCGTTCCCGGTATGTCTGGAAATTGAGGAGTTCTTAAAGTGACGAGACCTCTGAGGCATGAAATTGCCGATTTTTCAAAAATGACTTCAAAGTTTGAAGAACTCCAGTTTACTAATTTCCTACAAAATTCCAGAAATTTTGGTGATTTTTTATTTTTCTTATCTAAAGAGCAACTCAAAACTACAATCTAAGAAAATCGTGTTGAAAGTGTTTTTCCTCGTACAGTCGAATCCCGTTTTACTGAATGATAGAGTAGCGCATTTTATAGCGAAAATCTCGTTTTAACAAACACTTTTCAAATTCCTCAGATACGTTTACATAGGAACAATGCAAAAACCTGGAATTCCTTTATAGCGAAATTTCGTTATAACGAAGTGATTTCTCCGGTATCTTAGAGTTCGTTATAAGGAGATTCGATTGCATATATTTTTTCTTTGTGCTTTTCGTGTTTTTTCTTGTATACGACCATATAGATGACGATTTATATTTTATTCCGGCACGATTGCTTATACTGAAAGTCAATGAGATTGGTATATTATAGATTGGATAAATTCAATTCCAGATTCTACCATAAAAGACGCGATTATTGTGCGATTATCTACATAAGGACAATGATACGATTACGGACTGATTAACTGTGAACAACGTCATGATCACAATTTTTATTCCAGATTCCTTATTGTATATATGCATATAATCGAAATATAAATGAAATATGACTGTTTTTGTTATTTTCACATAAATTGATAAATTTCCAGATACACCGATCCTCAGGGAACGCTTCGATATCTCTCTGATATGGGAAGCGGGATGTGTCCGGTCCTTTAATGTTCAATGTATACAATTACACTATATTTCATTAATTGTTTTCTTTGATTTTAGAAGAAAAAATTGACGGATTGATACGAAATTTTTTGCATTTGGTTTTGTGTCGAAAAGTAACATTCTCCGAAGCCATTTCTGAAAAATTATAATTTTTATTTCGATGACTATACAACCCCTTGCAACATAAATGACGTAGCTGAAATTCCTGACTTCGCACATTTATATTCCGCAAGAATGACTTTAATATCTGTCACCGTTTTCTTGCTATGCCATTTTGAAAATGTATGATAAGTATGCTACGTATGAGAAGAACGATTTTCTACAAAAATGAATTCATTAAAATAAATTCTAAAATATTGTATTATTTTTTGTATTTTCCCCGAGACTTTCCTGGACTTATTACAGAACTTTAATTTCATGGACTTATTATAGAACTTTACTTTCATGGACTTATTATAGAACTTTACTTTCATGGACTTATTATAGAACTTTACTTTCATGGACTTATTATAGAACTTTACTTTCATGGAACTTATTGTACTCACTATAATATCCTTGTCGTAAATTGAAAATATTTAACCGGAATAAGCAATATTTGATGAGAATAGCAAATCTCAAGATACTATTGCAATCTTAAAATTGCATTGGCTTTTAATGAATTTCTTTGACTTTCCCCTTTCTTTTACAAAAACAAAAAAACTACACTTCAAATAGAAACTTTTCTTTTAGGGCTATTATGGGATTTTATAAATAACTTCAAGCTCGCAAATCAGAATGACAGGAAATAACGCTTTTTTCTTTTTCCTGTATGAAATGAGAAAAAAAATATGTGACTAAAAAGACTAAAAAGAAAGTTACGGTAATATTTTTCTTCTACAAAAGACGGAAAAAACTAACTGTAATGTCTTTTCTTTTTTCAGCTTTCTCCGTGCTTTTTTCAAAGTTCAAGTATTTTCGCCAAGACATCAATTACCCTTAAATGGCCTTTCATACAGTTAGTGTGTTTCCAAGTTGTTGAACTGATGGGAATGAAATAAGGTTGAAGAGAAATAACTCATCCCGATTTGGTAGAAAGAATGGAGAAGATTAATTTTTGTTAGACGAGCGAATAAACAAATACTCCTTTAAATTCCGGCATATGTGACGAAACAATTTATCGACGATCAACATTTACATAATTATGTCTATGTGTGTATTTGTCATTATGGTAAATATGTTTTTCATGTTTCCGTCGTTTTCCCTCTATCAATTATTACTTGTGCCGACTATATCTGGTATAATATGCGCAGTGGGTGAGTAATGTCCCGGACATGAGAAGTTAATAAACGTTGTAGAGGTATAAGTTTTCTGTAGAGGAAATGCAAAATATATTGAATGATTTGTATTTGCCGTTGATAAATTCTGTTGTTGAAAAATAGAACTCAGAAAAACTTCTTTTCCAGTATGTATGAAGTAAGCAATGCATAAAAAATAGTTAGCGTTTTGGCTTCATTAGTCTGTAAATGTTGAAGCTGCTGAAAACGTCTTGCCTTTATAATAATTTTAGCGCAGAAAGTGAGAGCGTCTCGACTTCATAAGAGACACCTGAATGATCATATCAGTCAGTGATTTTAACTGAAGAAGTATTGGTAGGGAGAATACTCGATTCTTCTCTTCCGAATATTGCCTGATGAATGTGCGGGAGATTTTTGTGGTTGAAAGAAAACAGAGTCTGGTTCGAATGAAGGAAATGACATGAAAAGGAAGTTCTGAACATTGTCCTCAGACATGACATGAACGTCCGAATTCTGGCACCAAACTTGTTCGGTTTCCGACACCTCTTTTAGCAAGGCTTTGTGGCTAACTGGAATCTTGCTTTAATCCTCAGACAGAGTCATAGAGGATCGTCATGTCAGCACGATTATTTCGCTGACCATTCTGCATTAGCAGTAGCAATGATGAACGGAAACACATTCGCCAATGTCACCTGTCACAGTACGTCACTGCCTTGCTCTGGATTGAGAATTCATCAACTGCTTCGCAGGTTATCTCTGGACACCTCTTACAACGTACTACTATACTATACTGCAACAATGCAACGATCAACGTGCGTAGGAGCATGAAACTGTCTTCTCGGATCGTTCACGGTTTTGTTTAGGTCAGTTGTTCCTAACCAAGGTCCGTGGACCCCTTAGGAGCTCCTTGAAGACGTTTCGGGAGGGGGGGGGGAAGCTTGGATGCGGCAAAAACTAACTTCTCTTTGTATTATTAATACGTGCTGAATATTATTCTGTAATAATAAAGCAATATGTGCTAGTAGAGGCGTCGCAAACCTTGTCATGGATGTCGCGGCGAGATAAGATATTGATTTGTGTGCCTATTTATGCTTTGAAGTGATTCTTTTATAAACACGTGTGTGTGGCAACACATTGGGCAACTTGCTGAATTGGATAGAATCGTGGTTAAGAGATAGGTCGCAATGAGTTATAGTGAACGGGAAATTCTCTAATTGGACAAGCGTCACAAGTGGAGTCTCCAAGGAACTGTCCTTGGCCCCATAATTTTTTCACAGTTTATCGATTAACTTGATCAGGGTATTGATGGGATTGCTAGCAAATTCGCAGGTGACGAAGCTAATGAGGGTAGTTGGGAATCAAAGCGATAGGGAGTTGCTCCAGACCAACTGAAACAAGATTGGAGCGTGGGAAAATGAATGGAGCATGGAGTTTAGCGTTGACAAGTGCATGGTCGCCCATTTTGGCTCGAACAACCCACGTTTCTCTTACGAATTAAATGCTGTTTATATCCCGGATGCAACTAGGGTGACCGATTTGGGAATTCTCATTGATGTCCGGCTTAGATTTTCTGAACATTGTTCAGCGGTGGTTAAAAAAGCGAATATAATGCTTGGTTTTTTACTTTGAAAAAGGTATCTTCGCGTTCTCCTAAAGTCATTCTTCCGCTTTTCCGAGGTTTAGTTCGTCCTGGACTGGAGTATGCTGTACAGTTTTGGAGACCATACCTACAGAGCAACATAGACTTGGTTGAAGGGGTGCAGAGAAGAGCTACGCGTGTTCTGTGTTCTTATTGGCATACGACCATGAATTATTGTTACACCGTCAACTGACTGCTTTTACATGGGGACGCCAGTATCGATTGGTAATAGACAATTCTAGCTTATGGTGTCGTAGGGAATTTTTCTCTAATAGGATTGTTAATAAATGCAATATCTTACCACCGGGGGTAGTAAATTCTAACACAATTGACACGTTTAAAAAGATATACGATACATGTTGGAATAAATTGAGAAGCTATCCATACTTAGAATAAGACAACCATAAGTATTCTTTAAGGGGCATTGTATAATATTTTATCATGTATATATACTGTTCCTAGTTTTTGTAATTGTCTTTTTATTAGGGTTGCTATAATTTTGAAGTATATGACGGCCATATTTGTTATGGGAAACTTTTTCTCAGCCACCTCGTTGGAAATTTTACCTGTTGTGGTGTTGTATTTGTATTTGTGTGCGCGTGGGTTCGTCAGTGAAAATATCTAGTAAACTATTCTAGAGAGGCACGGATGAGCTACGATTTGAGCAAGGGAGTCACGGGTAACAGACGTTTGAGGACCCACTTTCGTAAAGGGATTCGTGGCCTTTATTTTCGGCAAGAGGTTACTGGCCCCTCTATCTCTCCGAGAAGACTATACGCTCGTATCCGTATACATCAGTTGGATTTAACAGACACCACTCAAAGATATTCAATGATCTCATCAGTGACATTCCCATCAGTAACCAGTCATACTTCCGTAATTGCAATGGTTTTCCTCTATAGCAGCAATTCTTGCATTTCCCAGAGAGCTTGAACTTACATTCTCTCATCTGTTCGAATAGTCAACACATGAAATTACATGAAATCAATAATTCGAATCCTTAATTCCAAGATTTCACCCCCGCATCCCGAGCAAGGACCACTGCTCTAGGCTAGTTATCCAACATTGCATTTATCGTGCTTGCAACAATACGATCTTCCATCAGTGTTATCAGTATCAAGCTTCTTCTTTGACCACTGAGATCACCTCATTTAATACTTATTGGAAATATGCAAATATAGCCCACATTTCAATGATGACGATCTTCGGACGCGGGTCAACGTAGCTTGGAATTCTATAGACATAACCGGAGCTTTAATTGAATGACAGCGTTACGTTGTTTTATACGGCGTATGGAGTAAATGATTCTGTAGTCAGTAGGGAATACACAGAAACACAGAATTGCCATTTATTCTGTTTTGCTGATTCTAGATACACTGAAAAATAAATAAAATAAAAACGAGCGGCATTATATTTCTAGAAGTACCGTGTTTTTCCAAGAAAAGCGCAGGATTTTTTTTTATCATCAAGAGTGGGATTTACGCAGGTGGCGGAGATTTCACTTGTTCGATCCTAAAACGAAAATAGTCATTTATCATGTTTTCTTTGAATCTTTTCCTTCAGTATTTCATGCGTTATTTTATTTTTTCCGAAGTTAATCTATATCAAGTTAGAGGAACGGAAAACTCTTTGAACCGAAATGGGAGGTACTTTTTTTGTTTCCTGTTATATATTTTTTTATTCATTTTTATTTACAAAGAAAGTAAAAATGTGAAAAAAAATAAGCTATCACTTGAAATACTCGCATTTGAAAAAAATCAATAACTACGAACAATAGATCACTAAAACCATCCGGAAGCGTTTAAAACAAATATTCGGGAAAAGGGGACAATAAAGTAAAAAAAACAAAATTTGTATTGATTTTATTTTATTTTCTTGTACGAATGATATTGTCTAGAAAAAAAATCGGCAATATAAAATTTCTCTACCGTCTCGAAAGATCACGTTGCACATGTCATTTAAAGTATAAAGTATTTTGCTTTAAGTATGCGTATTTTGTACGAAATGAAATACTGATTGATGTGTATGGTTGACTGTTTCGTCAAGTACTAATTAAAAAACTCGAAATTCCTTGAGATTTATGGAAGCAAATTTTATGCGTTTGAACGAAAAAAAATTCGACACAATTTGTTGAATTGATGTGTGCCTTCCTCGGAAGAGAGGCCGACAGTTCTTGGAAAAGCCTGCTAAAACTTTGTCATTGTAATGATTTTGAGAATTTTCGAAACAATAATAAATTACGTAAAAATATTTTTAAATTAAAATAATGATGTACATGCACTAAATTCCCTTGTAACCGATGTATTAACTACGCCTAGCTACAAGGGATTTCGTTTTTGTGATAGTAGTAAAATTATCAGCATAACATAGAGAGGTTTTTTCTCGAGACTGAGTTGATTTTCATTCGTATTTGGTACTGTTATTTTTTGCTGTTATGCTAACTCATGAGGTCCCTAGTATCCCAGCCTACCGACGGCGTACGTCTCTCTTCAGAGAGCAGGTAAACCTTCACCACGACACGATACTTACACATCATGAAGATTCGGGCATCTGCCATAGAAGATCGTCATGTCAGTACGATGTCTTTCGCTGACCATTCTGCATCATCAGCAGCAATGGACATAGCAATGATGAGCGGAAACACCTTCGCCAATGCCACCTGTCACAGTACTTCACCGCCATGCTCTGGATTGAGAATCCATCAACTGCTTCCCAGGTTACCTCTGGACACCTCTTGGAACGTACTACCATACTGCACTGATACAACGACCAACGTGCGCAGGAGCATGAAACCGTCTTCTCGGATCGTTCACGGTTTTGTTTAGGTTTTTGTCAGTGGTTCTTAACTAAGGTCCGTGGAACCCTTAGGGACTCCTTGAAGAAGCTCCTCCCCTAACGGGTCCGTGAGCTTGGATGAGATAACAATTAACTTGCTCTTTTTTGCATCATTATGTGCTGAATATTATCATGTAAAGCAGTTTTTCCAATATGCTCGTAAGGGCGTTGCGAAGAGCTGGCGATATTGATTTGTTTGCTTATTTACACTTTGAAGTGATTCTTTTATAAATGTGCATGTGTGTGTGTGTGTGCTTGTGCGTGTATATGTTCTGCTGTTCACATATGTTGGGAATTATTGGTACTAAGTATCAATGCAAGTTTTAGTAATTGATCTAAAATAAAACTTCATGTTATTTCACGTGCGTTGATACGTTTAGTTTTTCATTCCCGTACGTTCATTATTATTATACTAGCTCAAAAATAGTTTATGGACATTTCATCTCCGACATCTCGCCCCGGAACGTTTCGTGCCTAGTAGATTTCACCCCCCGAAATTCCGCCTCGACATTTCGCCTTCCCTGACCGTATAGAGTGACCAAGTGCGGGGATCATATGAATGACCAAGTGAGTGAGTGACTTTTTGAGTCACCAGGTAACGACCGTATTAGTGATCAAGTTAGTGACCGGATGAGTGAACAACTATGTGAGGACATCGTCACTCACACACTCATATGATCACTCTCTTGATCAGTCATACGGCCATTCACTTGACTAGTCATATGGTCACTCAATTGGTAACTCATACTATAACTCACAGTAATTCACTTGATCATTTATGGGCCATTCACTCAACCATACAGTCACTCAATACGTCGCGTCATACGGTGACGCGAGTTCGATACCCGGTTCGTCTTTTCTCAAAAACGTTTCCGACTCAGGGGTACAACAGAAACGGCGACATGACCACAGAAAAAGATTCCCACCGCAGGGAGTCTCCCACCTAAGGATTAGCGCAACAACCTCTCGCTGAGTATAAGAAAAAAAGCTGCCGTTCGGAATCGGCAATAAATTGCACAGGCCCCAGTCTAACTAGCCCTCGTGTGCAGAAAATGACCATACTGCGACGAAAATGATCAAACAACTAAGACAATGCTAAGGATCAGTAGAAAGATTTTAGCATAGCATATCTGGAAAGTTTCCCCCACACACAATCTCAAAACTTCAAAGCGAGAAAAATCAGTCCACCACATATCCACTCGTACAAAATCCATTCACTATATTTCGCATTCGTTTCACACAGTTTTACCTTCTAACCGATTTCATTTTATGGTTTCGAAGTAGTAAAAATCGATTCCAAAGTGAAAAAAAAAAAAATAATAATAATAAATTTCAGGAAAAAAAAAAAAGTTCGCAAAAAACATGGAGGAAAAAGAACCATCCATGGAATAATGGAATGAAATGCGGAATAAAAACACGGTATTTGTATTCAAGGCGAGCTTTTACCGAAAGTGATTTAGAGCCAGACAGAAAAGACTAACGTTAGTTGATACACAGAGATATAATGCACTTTAAATTTATCGTCGCTTCTCATTTTCTTGAGAAAAATATATAATGAACAAAGAAAGGAAGATCATGTTTTGGATCTGGTTTCTTATTTTTTTCTCTCGACGAGTCCAGATGATAATAATGATGATGGTAATAATAATAAATACGAAAAAAAAAGGTAGGATGGAGTTCACTGTCCGCCATTCGATACAGTACTTTCGCCAATCAGGTTTATTTTTCTTGATCGGACCATCGATGTTATATGCTTTTCTAGGCTTTTGTTTTACATGATATTCCATGATGTGTATGTTAGCGAGAGTATGTGTTCTACATGCTATCACTTTCCCCCCTTTCTTTAATGGATATTCCGTGCACGGTCCGGCCACTTTTCGATGACTTCTCCAAAGTTTGGAACATCATTGCCCCGGAGCATCACTTTAGGAGGGAAGATTGTGAATATAAATAAATATACGTAATTTTTTTCCTACTTCCCTGTCTAAAATCTCTGGAGATATATATCCTGAAACAAGGAAACAAGATATAATAATAATAATAATAATAGTTTCTGGTCAAGGAGCTTATGACAGACTTCATGCTCGAATGCAAGTTATTTTCGAAGGTGATGCGCGTAAATTACTAGAATATTTTCGCTATTTTTTTTATTGGTTTTATGTGTTTCTTTGGGGAGCTAAAACTAGCGCCATTCTTCTGGATGACCGTCAATGACTTTATATTGCTGTACCACGCTTCGATGGCCAGGGATATCTTTTTTTTTCATATAAACGTTGAGGTCACTGTATTGAGAACTTGAGTTGGAGAAATAATAGTATTGTGTGGATAAGAATATTGGCAAAGAAAAGATAAAATTCCACACATTTTTTTCTGTGTCGTAAATAAATAGAAGAAAAGAAATCACAATAGAATACAATATAACACTTTCACCTCTTTCTTTTGTTTATTGAATCTGAAAATGAGTAGTGAAAGTATGTTTTGTATTTTTCCTATAGAGATAGAATGGATACATTGTTATGATGGCAATAGATTTTGAAAATTCAAGTTCACTACGTAACGATGGGATGAATATCTATGCATTTCTGCCTTGGCTTACTTTAATGAAGAACTGATTATCCCGATATTAATCGTCAATTATGTGGCAAGATTCTAGTCCGACTTTTAACGACAAACCGAGTATTAATATTTTGGGTCACCGTCTCCTTCTGATGAACACGATAACATGGATAAGGATCGGTGAAGCCATCTCGGCGTTCGAAATAACACATAACGCTGAAAGTGTGAGTCGTATTCCGCATTCTGAGTCATGGAAATCTGATTTAGGGTACTTTATGGATCTGATTTGATATATGAACGTTGAGGTCACTGTATTGAGAGCTTGAATTTGTGGATAGTATTGTGTGAGGATTTATAAAAGGTAAAATTCCACACATTCTTTTCTGTATCTTAAATAAATGGGAAAAATCATGGTAGAAGACAATATAACACTTTCACCTCTTTGCCCTTTTTTATTAAATCTGGAAAGGTGTAGTGAAAGTATGGTTTGTGTGTGTTATTTTTTCTTCATATAGAATGGATACATTGATATGACAATAAATTTCGAAAATTCAAGCTCACTATTTAACGATGGGATAAATATTACTTTAATGAAGAATGCAATTTTTCTTAAATTAATTGCCAATTATGGCAGCAACATTTTACTCAGTTCATATGTGCATAACCAACAAACTGAGTATTCGTATTTTGGGTCACAGTCTCCTTAGAATGTGTGTGACGGCGATTACATGCATACGGATCGCTGGAGCTATCTTGGAGTTCGAAATAGCCCATAACGCCAAAGGTGGGGTCGTATTCTGAATTTTAACCAAAACTAAATCTGATTTAGGATTCTTTATAAATCTCTTTTGATATCGATAGTGGTTTAAAAAAATATATATAAACCGTGAGCGCTGTGTGGTTGCCGAACATTCAGTATGTACGTATGTACGAGATTCAAGGGCATACTCAGAAGGATACTTGAGTTGCCCTATATATTCATGAATGACTGGGGAAGTGCGGGTTAGTCCCTCTCACAATAATTCTTTGCTTGGCGGCCTATCACCTATAATACTTTTTAAAACATTAATGTATATGTGCGTGTGTGACATTAACAGCTTTATGGATCTAAATTAAGACACTACATGGAATTACACTACAAATTAAGACACTACATGGAATTACACTACAAATTAAGACACTACATGGAATTACACTACAAATTAAGACACTACATGGAATTACACTACAAATTAAGACACTACATGGAATTACACTACAAATTAAGACACTACATGGAATTACACTACAAATTAAGACACTACATGGAATTACACTACAAATTAAGACACTACATGGAATTACACTACAAATTAAGACACTACATGGAATTACACTACAAATTAAGACACTACATGGGTCTAAATTAATGAAGATCTATAAATGTGGTATTTATGGATTTAAATTGGGATAATTTATGGGTCTGAATTGGGTTATTTATGGATCTAAATTGGTATTTTTCTTTTTGCGTTTGAAGCAATGTGTAGAAATGGACCTGGGATACTATACGGATTTAAATTGGATATTTTACGGGTCTAAATTATATTTAATATAAATATTTAATATAAATAAATAAATATAAATAAAAAACAAAATAAAAATAAAGGGGTGCGGTAGATAAGATGCTCGCCTACAGTACCAAAGGATGTTTAGAGGTGTCGCGAGTTCGATACCCGGTTCGTCCTTGTCAGAAAATTTTCCTGACACAGCGGTACAACAAAAAACGGTGACTTGACCGCAGAAAAAAAATTGCTACAGCAGGGAGTCCCCCATCGAGGGGTTAGCGCACCAACCTCTCGATGAGTATAAAAAACAAGCCTGTCGTTCGGAATCGGCAATAAATTGTAGGTCCCGGTCTAATTAGCCCTCGTGTGCAGAAAATGACCGTGGTGCGACAAAAATGATCAAATGATCTAATAAAATCTAAATTATGATATTTCATGAATCTGAATTAGGATACTTTATAAAACTGACAGGGTGCCTTATAGGTATAAATTAGGATATCTTATGGGCATAGATTGGGATACTTTATTAGGTATAAATTGCGATAGTTTATAGGTTTAAATTAGGATACTTCGTTCATCTAATTTAGGATATTTTACGGAGACGGACAGTGCGTAACATCATTTGTAAGAGTTCAGTTACTTTATTGATCTACATTTGAATAGTTTATTGATCTGACTTTACAATGTTCACAAAGATGTGAAAACTTTACAATGTTCACAAAGATGTGAAAACTTTACAATGTTCACAAAGATGTGAAAACTTTACAATGTTCACAAAGATGTGAAAACTTTACAATGTTCACAAAGATGTGAAAACTTTACAATGTTCACAAAGATGTGAAAACTTTACAATGTTCTTGCTAGAGATGTTATTTTAATATGGATAGGATTTTGATTTAATATAAAAAAAAAATAAAATTACAGTCATCACATTTAATACTAACTGCCGCAACTGAATATAGTATTAAAGGATTTGTGTAGTTTTTATTTATATTTTAATATTAAATCAAAATCCTATCACTTTCAAAATTCAGTTGCTGGCAGTTTTTAATTTTTTTTTTTCAGATTTCATTCAATTCGTTGAATATTTTACCCGTTGTGGCTTTCGTGCTTGTTCTTAATTATATCTGTATGCAATTTTTTTTTTTTATTATATTTACGAAATTATAAGAAATCTATATTTTTTTCCAGCTTATTCTATTATCCACGGAACATGTAATAAGAATAAATAACTTAGCTGACAGATGAATGGTAGAAAGACATGAAAAAATGAGGCGTGGATTTTTTTTTTCTTCGGGTGATTAAATAAAGAAGGACGCCAATACAAGAATGCAATGATTTGTATGTCAACATTTTTGAATATTATATTGTCCGGAGAGAGACAGTTGGGCAAGGGAACACAATAGAATTGATGGATACTCCGAGCACTTCCGCGATATTTTCAATCTGACCAGACCATGCTCGTGATCGCAGTCACGAAAAATAAGCTGAACCTGAATTAAAATAATTGTGAAGAGAAAACTCTCGCGTCTGCTTCAATACATTTTAGATACGTCACGTGTGATTTCTGCTATAGAAATGATTCTTGACACCTTAGACTGTTCAAAAAGGTTTTAGGTGAGTGAACTCATAAATTTCAACGGTGCCATTCATCTTTTCAGAAGCAACGTAATTCCAGCGAATGATTTAGAACTCAATGGAAGTTGTGTTGACTGTCTTCCAGGAAATTATTTTTTTTAACACATTTAATTATGTTCCGGGATTACCAATTTGTCAGTGGAAAGTGTAACAGCTTATTTAAAAAAGAAAAAATTACGTTTCTCTTTGGTAAATACACAATAAATTTTTAATTTCAATGCTATCGTTATCATCCACAGAAAGAGTGTTTGTCTTTTTATTTATTTATTGCATACATGCTATAGGGATTTTTTTCTTTCAATTTTTTTTCCTAGTGTAACACCACTATGGAGATTTATTTTTCATTTTTTTACAGTTTTTTCCAGTATAACACACCGCGAATTGTTTTTCTTCAAATGTTTTTTTCCCCCCATTGCAACATGCTAGGGATTTTTGCCCCAGTATAACATGCCTTTTTTCAGGATGTCCCCGGTCTTTTTTCGACCATATATTTCTTTCTTGACACCGAGCGGCTTGCCACGATCTGGTGAGGAAGAAAAGTATAATATGCTAGGATTTTTTTTTTTTAGTATTGACACACTTGGGGATTTTTTATTTCTTATTTTTTCCCCCCGGTATAATATGACACTTAGAGCAGTAGTTCTCAAACTTTTGCCACCAGCGGCTACCTTGCCTAATTCATGGATCGCCTGTTGATCCCCAGAATAGTTTAGATAAATTTCACTCATAAAAGAGCCACTTCAAAGAACAAATAAGCACACAAATAAATATTTCTATCTTGCTGCAACGCCTCTGACAAAGGTTGGCAACGCTTCAAGTAGCCGCGACGAACGCTTTGAGAAACACAGAACTAGAGAATTTTTCCCCTGTAGAACACGTTATAGGGATTGTTTTCCAGTGTAACTTACTAGCGATTTTTTTTTCAAAATTTTCTTTCAGTTTTGCATATACCGTACTCTAGGGTTTTCCCCCCTATTAAAATAGTATATACTAGGGATTCTCAACTTTTTTTCCCTTCAGTATAACATATTAGGTATTTTTAAATTTATTGATTTTTACAGTATAGAAGTCATATTAGTAATTTTTTATTTTATTGTTTTTTGAGTGTGACATAGTAAGGATTTCTCAATTTATTTATTTTTTCTAGTATAACATACTACGGATTTTTCAAAATTTCTGCAAAATAGAAAGAAAAAGTATTAAATAACTTGAGGATGATTTCACATCGCTTCCTCAACTCATCTATTTCATGAGAAAAACAATCATTTCGAGAAAGGCATAATCCTTTATTCTTTAGGCTATATCATTTCAAGTAAACAGAATTGGGACGAGAGAAAAAGCAATACATACTGAATGATGAGACGTGCACGAGTCGTATTTTACCACAAACGAGCATCTAATTACCGAAACGGATGCTTCTGGAAGCTACCGTGAAATTACATGCTTCATTCTAGGTAATTTGAGAAGCCTTTTTTTTTTTAAAAATTGAACTCATTCTATCTAATAGTATGTGTACTATCATGTGATTTTCTCTTACAACATTATAGAGTCATTTACTTAAAAAGAAAAAAAAAAACCCTGAGAATTCTTAAACGACAATTGACTTATACCATTGGGACTCATAAGTGTTTCATATTGCTCATTAGGCCATAAGTTCATATGAACTATTGACCGGTAAATTATCTAAAAATGCTAATTTTTCAAAAAATAAAAAGGAATCGAAGCAGAGCAGTGGAATAGTGTAAATGTTATCTGTCAATGCTCATCAATTTATTGCGTAATTGAAGCAATGAAATAATTATTGTGATTTATTCGCACAAAATTGTTTCGTAAACTCTGTAAGATACGTTTGATTATATACTTATCACGTGAAGAAATCTTTACTGTTATGATGCAAAATGGACTTTTAATTTTTATTAAATGGTATGTTTAAACTGGGTCATTTGATAAATTGTGATAATTTTATTAAATGTCTTTTCATTAACAAATATAAAAAGTATTTCAGTTAAATAGGTCTTTTAAACAGGGCCTTTATAATTAAAGTTCCACTTTGAAATGGCCATAAAAGAAAAACTACTGGACAAAATAATGTTATCGTAATATCGTAGTTTATAGGTTCTCATGGGATTCAATTTTCCGCAAAAAAAAGTTCAAAAACTCACCACCAGCGGGGAATGGCGCTGTATGCAACATTGTTAAACAAAATAAAACAATGATGGCATCGGTTTAAAATGTTTTAGTCGTTTTTAACACGAAACTGTTTGTGGGGTTAGGGAAAATCACAATGGCTGCATGGTTTACGGCAGGAAGAATGCAAATTAGAATTATGCAAATGCGCTTTACACGTCACTTGCATTGTTGTTCAGCTATAAAACTTAGCCTTCTTGTCAGAACTCTCGTTGTTACGAGTCGATTAAAAATATTTTAAACCAATATCTTCATGTCTTATTTCATTTAACAATATTTATTGCATACAGCGTCATTCCCCCGTTAGTGGTGAGTTTTTGAACTTTTTTTGTGGGGGGGGGGGAGCGGAATTGAATCCCATGACCTCCTGTAAACGATTAAGTTTGATAACATTTTGTTCAGTAGTTTTCCTTTTATGGTCATTTCAAAGTGGTACTTTAATTATAAAGACCCTGTATTTTATTATTTTTGTTCGGTTCTCAGTTTGGAAACTTGGGATGATTTTCGGATAGAAATCTAGTTTCGAAGTTTAAAATTGGATGCCTTATCTATGAGCACATTATAAGAGCATTAATTAATCAGAATGTCAGAAATATTCATTTCTTAGATTGTTTTCAAAATTTAATTAAAACAAGTAATTCAAATTAGATTTATTTTCTGTGGATTTGGCACCACCAGTTGAAAACCAATATTGGAAAGTTCAACAAAACATTTTCTACATTCTTAATCAGTGTGATATTGATTTTAAAATTTAGTACTTACTGAATCTGAGCCATATACCGGAAGTACTAGAAGTAACTAGTGCTTCGGAATATTTGCACCAAGTTTGACAACCACAAAACACGCGCATTTAACAGGGATATGAAAAGGGCACTGCTGCAACCTAGCGACGAATATAGTGCTTTGGCCTGGTAAAATCACGTTACTATGCGAAACTGTAGCAATCAGCTTGTAGCACGCATGTTTCAGTCATTTTTTTGTTTTGGGACAAAATAATAGCCTAAGGCCAAAGTAGCCTGCGTTTACGGCTCCTGGAACTAAATAAATAATGTTCCACAGAAACCTATAGGAAATCACGCTTCGGCTAACGAAGGTGATTCCGGAACGATTTATCCTTTTGTTGAAATTTTCACACACATACACGCGCGCTTAGATCGAATCTTTACTTAGGCTGCGATTACAATACAAAAGTTTGATAAAAGATCTCTCTTTTAGAAAACTTAGAAAAAAACCAATGAGCCTATTGATTGCATTCACTCGAATGTAACATATACGCCTATTGGATGCATTTTAAAGTTTTATGAAATAACTTTTACAAAATTTTTAATAAGGTGTAATCCCGACCTTATGCATATTTCTCATTTTTGCATTTTTCTATTACATATTTCGTATGAAGAAATCAACGGATAAAATGAATTACAGTAATTACGTGTTTGTGCCCAAGTAATTTATCGAAGTTTATTCGTGATTTTGTTTTCGAACAGTGGAATATCTATCAAAATTACTTAACGCCAGAGACCTGTTTGAGAAACCAACATTTCAGTATTTTATCAAGTACAAATTTAACTACATATTTTGATATTCAGTTTACGAATCCCTGTTCAAACTTCAAAATTTAATACCTCTGAAAAAATATTTGTCATTCATTAATGAAACTTTTTTTTTTTAAACATATTTCTGAAAGGACAAACATTTTCTCATTATCATTAATGGGCCCAGGGGCGAATGTAAAAGGCTAAATGTTGTAATTCATTAATCAAAAATAAAGTTTTTTTTACTTTAAAGCATCATTATTTGAATATTTGCTTCATTAAACACATTTTTGCAATTACATATTATTGTCTAGGTACAACGGTTGAGAAGAAACAGGGGTGCGTGACTGAACTTTTTTGAACGTGCTTTATATGAATGTCGAAGCTCAGGTAAATTTCTAGATTGAATTCGAATGTCTGCCGCCGAATGCTCCCAACGCCACCACGTACGAGAAAAGACCACCGCATGTAGCAACTACATTCTTTTTAGTCATTTCCATCGTGCACCAAATATTGAAGGCTAACGGCATAGATTTCATTTTGCTGACGAATATTATCTCTTCACTGGCATCATCCATAACTTCCCTGATTTTGTATATCTCTTCCAGCACCAGTCTTTTCTTATCAGGTATGAATACGGTGGGGTACACGATCACCATCAATGCACAAAACATACTTAAAGCATCGGAAATATTGTACATAATATTATACGACTCGGGCCCGAGGAACAGCAAATTGTACAGGTTCCGAAAGAAGCCGAACAACAAGAAAGAATAGACGATGAAAATTGTCGGTCCAAAAATCTTCTGAATTTCCAAAACCGCAGATGAAGTTCTGTTATGGAAAATCAGGATTTCTCGAAGGCTTGCGAATTTCCCGGACGATATATCACTAACGAGTTTCTTCAAGACCAGCTGTACACCCAGTGATGTCAACCCGAAATAAACAGCGAAGAATAGCATGTTCAAGGAGACCAGCAAGTACCATCCGAACGTAAACCAGAAACAAAGCAGAAGGATCCAAATCGTTAGCTCGTCGCACTCGGAATCGAACGAATTAGTCTTGAAAACCAATCGGACAAAGTTTTCGTAAGTAGCGTACATGAAATTCAGAAAGATCACCGTCATAACAGCGAAGAATGCGAGTACCATAGCGCTAACTATGCCTATTGTCCTCATTTGCGAAATCTCATCACGCACTTCGTGGTCACCGAGTAGGTTTTCCAAGATACGAGGGACGCACTTGAACTCCGTCGCATTCATCGTCATCAGGACCAGGTTCGCTATGCCGAACAGCTCGTTGACAACGAATAACAGAGAAAGTTTCGATGAATACGCGGAGAAAATATTAAAATAAATCATGGACGAGCAAGACGTGGTCAAGAACGTGGCGCTCATGGCGGTTTTTATCTTGTGCAGGTACCAGAACACATCACGTTTAGTTCCTGGTTGTAAAAGGCTGTAGCCATAGAGTACTTGACAAATCGGTTCGAATGCTTCATTCATGTCGGTTATGAAGTATAATCACCAGCAAAGATTCTCTGATTCAAAGATTATGACCAGCAAAGATTCTCTTATGCAAAAATTATTACCAGTAATGATTCTCTGATGCGAAGATTATTATCAGCAAAGATTGTCTGATGTAAATATTATTACGCTCGAAACAAATTCCTAATTTCAATTTAATAATTTCCACGATTTTCATTGAATGCGATTCGTCTCAATCACTGCGAAAATGAATCTTTATAGGAGAAAGAGCGTCTTATCCGAATTTCCAGAAGCGATGGATTCGTATACTGCTATATCTAAATTATCATTGAGATGAAAAATTCGAAAAATTACGAATCTTTTCAAATGAATTTCGATATTGACAGTCCAATTACTCTGATGGATCTGAGTGATGCCTGACCGTTCCAGGCTGTCACGTGATACTTAAAGAGACATTCCCTATTGTTATCGAAAAATCTTTGAAAGAAAAGAGCAAATTAATTCAAAATTTATAAATTTTTTTCTTGTTTTAGACTCATTGGCTTTGTCCTTTGCAATCATTCTTGAAGCCATTCAAAAATGCATTCGATGCAAATTTTCAGGAATGACGCACAATAAAAAAAAACCGCTTTATCGAAGATTTACACAAATTATTCCTACAATTGCATTTCGGAAGTGCAATCTGATTATAGATATATAATGCATTAACTGGCTTCCGTTAAAACCGTTGGATATTAATAAATTTCATGAAAAGCAGTGGTTTTTTTTGTAAATCTATTGTAAACCAGCCTCTCCTATTTTGAGCCGTATTTAAATTGAATCAATTAATGTAAAAATCGCTTCAAAAATATAAAAGAATATATTATCGGTGTATGAACTGTTGCAATGCCACACACACACACACACAAACACACAAATGGGACTTATCAAGGTACTGCTCATCTCCACTGGTTAATTCCTCCCGTATTCAGTCCCTATTGACCGTCCCCCAGGCACTGAATACGGTGCTACATTTTCATTATGATTTAAAAGTGGTCCCCTGCTCAAGAATTATGAGCACCCCAGGAACTACGTAACGCGCGAACCATCACGCAAAAACGGCTGCGGAAGTGAAAGTAACGAAACGTAACTTCTACGTTACAAAAAAAGGTCTAATTTGATTGGTTAATTGAAGCGTGGGAATGGAATGTTATCTATATTCATGTTTAATGTCTGTGCTCCAACTCAGTATAAACTAAGTAGTGGAAGTCAAGGTGCGATAACGTAAGACGTAGTTAATCAGTGTAAAAAAGATATACACGTGTTTCTCTGATTAAAATGAGAATGATTATTGACTATGTAATTTCTGATGGCGACATTACGTAGGCAGATTTAATGAATATTTCGATAGGGGAAATGGTATTCACGACAATGGGATTCATAGCTGAGGTTAGATCCACAGATCTATGCTGGAGAATTGCAAATTCTATGTCTTGATGCATAAAATCCATAGTCACAGTACAGTTCCGGTATCCTGAGTAGTTTTTCTCAAAAACCTGCTTTATCCGGATGCAGCCAAGTTTTCAGGATATCTTAATGAAACCTGGGAGAGAGATTTATAGGTCAAAAGTTGTCACTTTTTAATTGCATTCCCTTTCTTCCTCCATTCCAAACTTAATATAGGGTATGTATCAAGTTTCAATGGAATACGTCCACCATAATGGGCTCTACATTAGTGTGAGCAGTGTCACAATATTAAAACTACGTACTCAGACCTATGTAGCGCCCGTTCATGTGGACGTATTCTATGAAACTTAATAAGTGCATAGGTAATTGCATATTTTATCATTTTCTATGGTTACTGCATTTAAAGGCATAAAATTACTGACATTTCAGAATACGTGCATATTTTTAGCATTTTTTCCTATTCGTATTTTGTACTAATGTTTTTTAGGATTATTTTTATCTTTTTATTCTTCAAATTTAAAAATAAATTTTCTTTTATTTTTTTTCAAGAAAATATTTCAACATTGAGTATTATCGTTCTCTTTAGGTCATATTTTTAGGTATTTTGAAGTGCATGTTTTTGAACACTTAAATGCATGTTTTCTTTATTTTTCCTCATGTTTTTCAGAGTTCTATTGCATATTTTCTTTTCTCTAAGTCATCGGTTCTCAACCTTTCCTGGCCCACGGAGTCCTTTCATGTATATAATTTCTATGACGGAGCCCCGTAGACCTATTTTCTATTTATTCATCAAATTTACTGACTTATTTTTATTATTCAAAAACATCATTAGTTTTTTTGTTTTTTTTTCAAATTTACTGGTTCTTTTATTTTCCTCGATTGGCCTCGAGGAACAACTCCTTAGTGAAGTTAAGGTTAGGAAGATATATGGTCAAAAAATGAGGGAAAAAAACTTGTATTTAAAAATGAAGAAATATTATCCAAAAATTAAAAATGTGCATAAAAATGAAGAAAATAAAATAAAAAATAAATATGCAGAAAAATTAAAAAATGTATGCAAATGAAAATATGCATAAAAAGCACTGAAGTATCCCTTAGAGCACCGGTTGAGAACCACTGCCCTAAGAGATATATATACAGCATTTTTAGTGTTTCAGTGTTTATAAATGCATATTTTGACAATTTTTTATGAATTTTTCTATTTTTTACACTTTTAAATGCATTTTTTTTTTCATTTTTGCTTATATTTTTAATGCTTGTTGCAGCGTTTTTTAGTGCATATTTTGCCACTTTTTTAGCGCATATAATCCGAACTCTAGTCATAAACTAGGGCTGGGATCGATTAAAATTTTTAACTCGTTAATTAAAAATTTTTAATCGATTAATTTTAACTGGTTAATCAAAATTTTTAATCGATTAATTTTAACTGGTTAATCAAAATTTTTAATCGATTAATCGACCGATGAATAATAACTATAAAATTAACTATAAAATACTAATTAATACCATAAAAATGTAATTTATTCATTTCACGCAAATATTCGCCAGATGTAAACAAGTATAGGAATAGACCACGTTTCTCAAACACCCCTTTCTTCCCTCATATTTTATGTGTCATGTAGAGATTCTCGTTCTATAGTGCCACCTGGGAGTGAAATTTGAATTTTTTTCAAATGTTAAATCAAAAAAAAAAAAAATTATATTCCATAACAAGCATTTTGTGCAAACCGCTTCATTTTATGCCAATTGGGTGATTTATAATTGATTTTTAAAATGTGTACAGGATATCTTGTCTATCCCGTATTGCCGAGAAATTTTCACATATCTGGCACTCCAAAAGAGAGTCTTGGAAGACGTTGTCCAATATGGTTCAAGGAAGAGAAAACAGATTCGAAGCTGGATTGGGAAAATATTCTGTAGTGGCTTGCATATCACATCGAAAATTGGTGCATACATTTTCAAATTCACAGGACACTCTTCAATTATACATAAGTTTGAGAACAAAACAATAAATAATGATCCCTACTTTAAAATCAAAATCTTAACGTGAGAAATTCCATTCACCTATATCTGTCCGCTAACATGGACTTTTTATACGAAATCTAAGACGTTTAATGCCTAGCACCACAGTTACCCGTACTAGCCATTTTTATATTTTTATTGTTACTTCTACACACACACACACACGCATCACACCATCTTATTGCCGGTCTTCGACCTAAATATTAACAAAAGAAAAAGTCATCGTGACTTTTTTCGAAATTACTCTCTCTCTCTCTCTCCTTTGATTACTTCTCAAGAAAACTGGTATTGGATATACTAGTAGCTAAAAGGAAGAGGTAAGAAAAGGGGCTCTTTTAACAACTATTAACCTCTTTATCATCTATTTAGAGTAGAAAAAAGAAACTAAATGAGGACCGATTTAATCATTTTGATTGACGGAATCAGGTAATAAAACTAAAAAGTTTTCTGAACTTGGGAGAAAAAATAAAGAAACGAAATACTTCTATAGGGGGAAAAACAAAAAAATGCCCACCATTTTTAGTCTCTTTTATCTAAAAGTTCTGCTCAAGTTCAAACTTTGCGGTATTTATTGTGCGTGAAATGACATTATGAATCATCGAAAGTGTGTTGACCGTAAATTATATTTTATATATGTATTGGCTTTTCTATTTTTGGACTCGTTAAAGGATTATGTTCAGCTACTATCTGAGGACGCCATTTCGTTTCTTTCTATCTATATATGATGTTTTGTTGTTGTGTAGGTTATTGTGCGTAATAAATGGAATATATATATTCCATTATTACACACACACACACACATATATATATATATGTTTTAGAGAGTCAAGTGTTCATATTAATATAGAACATCTAGAGCATATTCGCTCATGAATAATGCAATTTTCTAGAAATAGAAGTTTGATATATTTATGAGCAGATATACGTGATTTGAGAGGGACAAATACGTGATTTGACAATGTGACATGTATAGAATACATGTGGCATGTATAGAATACATGTCACATTGGATGCCAGGACCATTTAAGAACTAAGAAAAAACACACTTTTCAAAAATAATTTAAATAAATCTTCGTTTCAAATGGTTCAAAGTCAAATGAAGAATATTTTACACGCGTCAATTAGTAAATAATTTTATTATATTTAAACAATTTTAAAAACAAATATAAAATTATTAGAATTTAACAATTATACTTCAAAAACAAATTTATTTATTTGCATACAAAATATCGAAAGTGATACACGATTTTTTAATCAAAATTTTGAAAGAAATTCGAAAATTCAAAAGGAAAATGTGGTCACCAATTCAAAATCCAAAATTAGTCAAACTATAATTTTCCTCGTTGTTGGCGTCGAAGAGAAGAAGTCAGAAAGTCATAGTCGATTTACGGTACGGGACCGGACACGGCCCTATGATAGGGTGTCGAGATCATGCGACTGAAAACCCGGGACAAAACGTAAATGCCCCGGTAAAAATCTCGACATCTTTAAAAAGAAATTTCAGAGGACATTGTGAAGTCGAATTGTAAGGCAACGGGTAAAATTACCAGTTGGCACTAAAATCATGGGCTTTGAACGGTTCAGTTCAATGTGTTTTCTCTTCATGTTTTTTTCCTCATTGCAGACTACTGAAATTAAGCGAAAATTTTTGCGAACCGGGATAGGAGAAATAATTTCCGATCCGGTGAGAAAAAGAGATTAGGAAAAAAATTTCGTAACTTCTGACTTATCATGTTTCATATATTTATATTTTGCTATTATAAGCACCAGAAGCCTCTTCGATCCAGGATCACTGCTGCTACCTTTTGAATAAAAACAAAATTATCTGTTATAATTCGTAAAAGAAAATCGTTGTTGGTTTTAAACCAATGAGAAGCTAGTTTTATGAGCCAAAACACCTGTTACTATGCTTTCTTTGTCAAATTACAAAAAGTGATTTTGCGTCAGCGGTTTTTAATTCAGGCCACCACATTGGCCCGCTAGTTAAGTGCGGCAGAGTTGCCAAGATGCAACGTTACCGCCGAAAAAGGCTTCATTCAGGTCAGGTCAGGTGGTTTTGCGCCTTGAGGGCAGAGCTCGGCATAACTTCCTCGCATTCCGCATGGTTTTGCGACAAACGGAAAAACATGGTACCCGGTATTTAAGTGCACAAAATTTATACCGGTATGGCCCATAAAAATTAGAAATTTATAACTTCATGCCACTTGTTGTTCATTTGAATGCTGTACTTCGTCCGGAACCAGCAACCATTTCATTTTAAGAATTATAACAGATAGTTTTGTTAAATCTTTAACAAAAGTCTTTCGTTCATTATTATTTTCACCGAAAGAGTTAAATTTACTAAAGAGTTAAAATTAACCGAGAAATTTTAAGAGAAAGGCCTATGAAGAATCCCGGCCAGGGTACCTATCAAAAATTCCACCTTATGAGGGCTCATGACTGCACCGGGCTGCTAAAGATTCGGATAGTAAAAATAGATCAAAATAGGCTGACCACATATTTGTGCATCATGGCTGCCAAAAAAAATTCTGTGGAGAGTACGTAGAATTCTGTGGTACGCATGAGCATAGCAACACTTGTAGCATCGTCGATGAGAATATTAAAAATTCAAAAATGTTGTGGGGCCCGCAATTTTTTTTTATTTTTTACATGACCACGTCAGGAATGTGACCGGAAAAAATAAATACCCGGTCAAAATATTTACATGTTCCCTGGCATTTCGGAATGATTTGTCCGGTCCTGGTATGTAGGCCTAACGGGTAACATGACCCACATATCGATGAATAATTCATTTGATCATTTTTGTCGCACCACGGTCATTTTTCTGCACACGAGGGCTAATTAGACCGGCACCTACAATTTATTGCCGATTCCGAACGGCAGGCTTGCTTTTTATACTCATCGAGAGGTTGGTGCGCTAACCCTTCGATGGGGGACTCCCTGCGGTAGCAATTTTTTGCTGCGGTTAAGTCACCGTTTTTGTTGTACCCCTGTATCAGGAAAGTTTTCTGACAAGGACGAACCGGGTATCGAACTCGCGACACCTCTAAACATACTTTGGTACTTCAGGCGAGCATCTTATCGGCCGGGCTACCGCGCCCATGAATAATTCAAATATGTATCAGGAATTTCAATTTTATTAATGAACCTTACCCGCTCTGGCTGGGTTTTCTCTATACCGGTATACCGTTAACATTGAAGAAGTAACAAACCATTGTAAAAAAAGAAAACATGTCTAAAACGCATTTCTTGGGAGCTACGGTAACCAAATCTAACATTCCAAAAACCATTGTTGAGGGCGGTAGAGCCATTGCTGCCCGACAGTTTTCCTCCCATTTCGGGCATTTGCCCAGCTCTGGCAAACTTTTAAAGTAGCCTTATGACTGAAGTAGGCCCGAGTTTCGCATAATCGAAGTTCGGCAGGAAGATCAGATCTCAATAGGACGGAACCATCTCTCAAATATTCCCAAGCATCGTCAAATCTCATCTGTTTTCAAAAAGTTTCGAATAATAGCAATAGAATCCATTATATCACGTAAATCGGCATCAAGAAAAATGTATGAGACATCGAGACCATATGTAAAAAATTGGATGAGACATCGAGACAGGTCTGTCAAACCGGGAGTCGGGTCACCCGAAGTACCTCATGATGATCATTTTTATAAAATATTCAAAAAATTCCCTGCTATTTGAATGATGATAACTAGGGCCCGGATCATAGGCAAATGCATGTGCACATATGCATGTATGTATTTTATTTATTTTATTTCTTTATGCACATTTTGGATTTTTAATGCATATTTTGACATTATTAAGAACGTATTTTGACATTTTTAAGCACATATTTTGACATTTTTAGAGTATATTTCGCGCGCCACTGTTTTAGTGCATATAATTCGAGCTCTAATGATGACTAAAAATAGAACACTTCCCATTTATTTCACATCATCGTCAACGGAACTTTGAGGTATCAATTGAAACAAAACAAAGAAGTAAATCCGAGATACGAAGAGTCGATAATAGGTTCAGCTGATCAATGATTATTCAGCTTGAACATCTCGAGCGTCCAAAAGCTGTCGATTTTCTCGCTTCGAGTCCAGTTTCAGGTCGGCATTTTTCAGAAAATCTGGATAATGGTACTTCAGGGGAGGATTTTTCGGATTCATTGTCCAGAGTAACACTTTCAGGGAACGGAATTGATCCGCTTTTGCTGGGAGGGGATCTGGAAAGTCACGCTGAGTCACAGTGGCCATGCTGTTCTCCCGGAAGGTACGACCTTTGTCATCAATTGCTGAAAGAGAAAAAAACAATATTTCAATAAAATACACTTATTTTGCAGTGGTTCTAAAACTTTTGTCACTCGCGGCTCCCTTGCATTACCCATGGTTTATATGCGGCTTCCCAGAATAGTTTAGTAGATACTGCGCGCATTCATAAAAGAACCACGTCAAAGCATAACTAGGAACGCACATCAATTTTTCAAGCTCGTCGCGCCGCCTCCCGGCAGAGGTTGGTGACGGGCTTAGGAGCACGATGCACACTTTGGGAAACACTGACTTATTGTACATACAGTACATTGATAGCCATTACTGTTCAATCAATTCGGTTTCGTCATTCTTTCTCTTTTTGCCTGGATTTATATCTATTACGGTTAATGTAATAAATCGATTATGATGCAGTAACAACCGGTTATTATTCACAATCAACAATCATCTCGGTGGGTTTGATAAATTTATAATTTTATCGGTGATTATGCATAATACCCAAGCGCCGTTGGTAAATTAGATAAATGCTAAAAACAATATCATTTTTACCGGAGATTATGCATAGTACTCCAGTGTCTTCAAATTTGTGTTAATTGCATTTTTAATTGGGTTGCTGTATTTTTGAAACATATGACATCCATATTTTTATGGGCATCTTTTTATCAGCCACCTCGTTGGGCATTTTGCCTGTTGTGGCGTTGTATTTGTATTTGTATTAGTGTCGTTGGTAGATTTGATGAATTCTGAAATCTATCGCTTTTACCGGTGATTATGCATAACACCCTGGTGTTATTTGTGATTTCTATAAACATGGAAAAAATTCCGAATTTTAGTAGGTGTGATAAATATCGTAGGACCCGGATATAACGAATTCCCATTTAATGAATCTCAAGATTTAATGATTAAAATCATGATTTCATGATTATAAATTCGTTGAATCGAAAAACGTGTTACATGAGGTAATATTATATCGGGTACGATCGTAAAGTTTGTAAAATTGGTGTCCGTTATACCGAGGTCTGATTTCCGAATTCGTAAGATACGAGTTAATTACACTAGTCTACAAGTTTTTCCAACATGGAAAAATTTAGTTGTTCTTAATTAATTTTTGGTTGCTGATTCCAGATCTTATCTTAAGAAAAAAAAAATCACGTCTAATTTTTTTTCGTTATATGGCATTTAATTTTGAATATCTTCCAAAATTAGCATATTTAGGCTATACGTGTGAAATGATACTAGATAATTTCTATATTTAAAATTTCTAATTTTAATACTTTCTATTTTTTGCCATTTAAATATATGGGGAATGGCAAAATACTGATTTTATCTCTAATTGCAGCCGAATTCTTCGTTTTTGATTGAAAGAGGGATCACAGACTTTATGGACAACCTTTAGTCCAAAAATGGAACTAAGTCAATGTCGCTGATACATTTAATGTTCCAGATAAGTTTTGCTGTTATATTAGGGATGATCAGAGGTGTACACACAGGGAGGGAGGGGGGCATGGGGACTTCTGTCCCTTAACTTATGTTCCCGCAGGCCGTTTCCGCAACGTTTTTCCTTGGTGCTCCGGACTTTCTTTTTTTCTTTCAAACCGAGAACAACACCGTTGTATCGCCACGAGCAATAAACTACCTAATGAAGTGTCCCGGAAGTTTGCATATGCACCTGACAGTGTGAGGGCATGCCTAATGGTGTGCGTGAATTTTTCATTGCTGTGATCGATTTTTCAAACTATGAGTGAAGACTAATGATTTAATGTTTGTATCGTGTGTTAGGTGTGTTGCTCTCCCACGCCCTCGTAAGCTCTCTAGGCCAGAGATTTCCAACGTTTCAGTTAGGAGTCATTCAAGTACAGTCAAACCTCGTTAATGAGTCACTCTTGGGAGAGCAAAAATATGACTTAGTAAGTGGAGTGACTCGTTAAACGGAGTAAGCCATAGCTGTGCCAATTCCTACCCGAGAACAATTGGGACTTCCAAAAAGTGACCTGGTAAGCGGAGTGACGTGTTAACCGGGTGACGCATTAACGAGGTTTGACTGTATAGGGGGTTTCGGATTTGCTGACTTTTGATGACAAGGAAGGAGGACGGTTTGAAGGTTGCTTACGTCATCAACCACCCTTTTTTGAAGATATTAAATATTCTAAGCTGCTGACGAAATTTTGCTGACAAGAGGGGGGGGGGGGAAGGGAGTCAAAAATGGCTAAAAATCTTCTGCTGACGTAATACTTGAATGGCCCCTTAACGCGGAACAATGGAAACCAAGAAGATAAAGAGTATTTCCGCAATTTAGATATTTTTATGTTTGGTTCAATCACAATATTTATTTACGACTGAACGGAACCCTGAGATCCTATCCTTTTGACAAGTTGTTTGACGGCCACATTCGAAGGACCATGGCCCGGTTAATACTGTTCAAGGTAATTAATACCAGGATTCAATTTTACAAATTGAATCCTGGTCACAAGAAAAGTATATTTTGCAAGCACTTTAAGATCCATGCAAATGAACCTCCTGAAACTTTCAGATATTGTAATGCGTATAATAGCAAAACATGTATGACTAGAAAATATTGGGATTTAATTGGAAAAATAAAACTGCAAATCTTCTGGTGGCCTGATATGACTATAGATCAAAGCTCGATACCATGCAACTTCCAAGGGGCTAATTTGTGTGGGCATAGATACATAGATATTGTAGAGAAGTGATTTTTCAAAGGTGCTACTCGTACCCCCCCACCCCCCCCCCCCAAGGGTTCTGGGGGATTGCCAAACGCACGGAGCAGTAAAAGAAAAATTTCTTCGTACGACGCAAAAAGCAAAATGCTGCAGGCAACCACAAGACGAATGTAACGACCGCGGGTATTTCAGTAAGTTTCCAGAAGTCAGTTGGCCGATTATTTCATTGTAAGACATTTCACGACTCTTTCCCGCGCGTCGAATGCTCCATCTATCAGCCACTTAATGGGGGATCTGCGTGATGTAATTCAGAACGAATCAGGAAACAGTGAAAATATAGCTAATAAATACAGCGTATTGCGATGAGGAAGGAGTCCCTAGGAGATCAGGGTCCGCTGATTTACCACGGTAATTAAAAAGCAGTTAATTTCTCACAGAATATTCTGTGGATTTCTTAGCTGGCAGTTACTTCTGACGGAAATATCCTAACTTGATTCGAAGCAATCGATAAGGCATTCTGTCCGAATCGGGGCTAAATCGATACCAAAATCTGTCGAGGCTAGGTTTTGTGAAAAAAATGAAGCGAAAGGGTCTAAAACTCGAATACTAGATATTTTTTCTCGCATATCGGTTGTAACACGTGCATTAGTAGCGTTTGCGATATACTCGTGTATGACCTACTGTGCAATAAATACGATCATGGTACGATGAAAAAAAAGGACAAAGCCTCGTATGGAATGAATATTTGTGCTTCCTAGATGAGATAGATGAGATTTGATTTTATATGGTCCACTCTCTACTCTTATTTCTTTCTTCCTCAACAAAAAGCCACGCCCGATGCTGTTGAACATCTGATTATGTTAACTAGGAAAAAGGTCACTTCAGTTTGATATTTAAATTATACAAACACAATTGCCCGATAAGGAGTCACGAAAAATTGGTGGCGCATTGTTTACGATTTGCCAGCATTCCGAACAGATGAAGTTTGGAATATTGGAAATATTGTGTATAAAAACAAGATAACTCACTCTCGCCGTAGTTTTCGTACCACTGATCACCGGGTTCTTTGATGTATTGATGACCGTACAGCGAATACCACTTCAATCGACAGTTATCTTCCCCTTGCACGTTCCGCTTCATTCTGTTCGTAAATTCCAATCCTACCGGTATGTGACGGCACGCCATAGCGATTCGAATGTATGTGTGCGTGTGTGAGTGTGTGTATAATTTCAACAGCACTTGCTGCAAATCGTTTCGATAGCAAAAGTTAAAGAAAAGTCATTCGAAGCAGTTAATTACGAGAAACCGAACGTGAAAGATGCGTATTCATATTCAGTATTTTGCTCAATATCAACGTATAACAATAGAAATGGCCTAACAATGCCAACCAAAAGGTTCAAAAGTTAACTTCTGAGTAGAGTCGCCCTTATCAGAGCCCGGTGAGAAAATAATTTCGCTGCTCTTCAGCCCCGATTTTACATGTTTTTGGACGAGAGAGAAATCGATGCCCAAAGATTCATGCATAATCACGGAATATATAAGAATGATGAAAGTACCAGCACGTCAAAAAATATAGACATTTAAAAGTAGAATAATTTAAATGAAATGAATTCACGAAAACTAATGGAAATTTTCAATCGATGAAATATTCGGAACTGAAGAAAATTTTAAATTGATGAAACGAATAATTTCAAAACCAATGAAAATTAGGATCTAAAGAAACAAAAAAAAAACCCGGATTCGATAAAAGAAAAAAATTCTAGAATTGATGAAAACTCAGAATTAATGAGAGAAAAAAATCTCAGATTTTTCATGAAAATGCAGAATAAATGAGAATAGGAAGAGGAATTACTGATAAAGTAATTTAAAAAAAATGCATGTAATATTTTCCGTTTCTTTTACCATAAATGCGGGGTTTCTCAAACGGCGGGGCCTGGTTCGACTGCACCTGTCGCACACCCCTGAGGGTGGCTCTGTTTCGGAGTCGTTTTCAACATAGACGATTAGAAGCTGATAACGACATACAGTCACTGCCGGGCCAACCATTAACACACACACATCTCCAGTGGATCTAGTGATAATTTACAGCCAGCTACAGCTTACAGAAATGACCCATGGTGAAGAATAGCTGCACTTATAGAATGAAAATGGAACATAAGAAGAGCGGAGAGATGATAAAAAGAAAAAAAATATTTTACTGCCCTTGGCAAATCTTCAGCAAGAAGAGTTGGAATTTACTAGATATGGTTATGATTAGGGATGTGACGTTTTGAAATTGAAATATGAGACAGATTTTTTAACGATGCATAAACTTTAAAATTTCAAACCCCTACCAACATAAATAATACACATGAGTCAAGACATTTACCGAGAGTTAACTCCCGTTTGCAACAGGTGACGCAACTACTGAACTTTGAATTAACTTTTTTACTTAATTTTACTAGGATTGTGTTTGCATAAGACCGAGATTACACTATAAAAGTTTTCTAAAAGTTCTTTTATAAAATTTGAAAAATTTAACAAGGAAGATTATTGGCTGGATTTGCTCGAATGCAACCTATGAGCTTTATTGGCTGGATTTTTCAAGTTTTATAAAAGAGATTTTATCAAACTTTTATAGTGTAATCCCGGATTAAGATACAGTTCATCAATGACAAGAGAAGCATTTGGAGCCGCTATATCTGGGTACTAGCAGCAAAATATTTTCTCTCGGTATTTTCTTTCAATAAAAATACGTGAAAAATAGGTTTTCTGGAAAAAAACAGGGACAAGAAAGATTTTTTTTTTTGAATTACATAACAATCCTGTATACAGGGTGCCCTGTAAAATCTAGCCTGGCCTTTATCTCATCAACTGTCTATCATAGAAGTATGATTCCAGTTTAAAAAATGCTCAAAAGGCGTTAAAAAGTAAATTACCTTGTACCAGTTTTGAGAGTGAAAATGCAGTGTCACAAAATAAAAAATATAAATTTTTATACGGTCCACTGGTGCCCTAACTTCCAATTAGAAAGTTGTTGCACTGTTTTCCCTGATGCCAAAAATAAATAAATAAACCATGTTGGAGGAAATTTGGGAAAGAACAGTGTTAAATGCGGGTAAAACGGGCTTTCTGCATTTAACGCTGTTCTTTGTCAAATTTCCTCCGTTTTTCGAATTAAGCCTACAATACGCTACATCTACAAGGAATGCTGCTCATACAAAAGACGTGGAAACAGCACGATTTAAATCTTCTAATACTTTTGGGACACCCTATATAATATCATAATATCTAGACGTGTAGATAACAACTAATAAAATTTAACGATTGCATCAAACTTCTTTTCTCTGAATAGAAGTTTGAAAGAGCTTATGACCGAGAATCCGAGCCCTACTAATCACCATCTTCAATTGTGATACGTCGTATCTAATTCCAATCTCAAATTATCCAGCCGATTTCTTCAACTGAACAGGATTCGAAAATCATTGTTCCAGACGCGTATTGGACATGATGAGCTAGCTAACTGTTCCATTGCCTTGTCAATTAACTAGTCTACAAAAAAAAATCAAAATCCTCTAACTCACGGCCCGGTGTCCGTAATAGGGGGCAGCTTTGATCAATTAATCATGAAATTAAACTTCACACTGGAGTTTGATCCCGTTATACAGATATGTTGTTAGGCAATCCCTCTCTCATTGAAAGGCGAAATTCCATTCAACAGAGAATGCGGCTCGCATTTCTGTCGCGGAGGTGAAAAAAAAAAAATGCGTAAGGCTAAAGTGTCAAGGTCCACATACAAGATGTATCTTACTAGCTGACTAATCTAACTTACATACTAGATACGTTAAGCTTGTTGTTTCACGGAGCAGTTACGCAAATATGAAACGCTTATCTAAATAGAAAAGAGAGGCAGAAAAATTATAAATAGATGATATTCTGGTAGCGAGGTATAATTAACTGATTCACGAGGTACTTGTGCTGATAAGGATTTGTATAATATGAATACGCATGTTCATGCAGATCACGCTTTACTGTCGAATGCACGTGGAAATCACGGTTTTCACCTTGATGCTTTGAATAATAAATTCGGCACCCATCATTCATGTTACGCGTTTTGCTAGGATGGTAAAAAGTAATTTCGAAAAAAAAAGTTTCACGGAAAATTAACAAAAGGATTATTTCCGATTTCTGAGATCCAATATTGAGATTAAAAAAGGAATCGATTTTGCATTCCTTTTCATTGGTTGTTATGAGAATGAAACCTTCAGGTTTCCCTCTCTGATGAATCGATTAGACTATCAATTATTCCCGATGATTTATCTTCTCTCGATTTACGCCACTGTTCAGTATAACGAGACCACACGTAATGACCTCTACTTAACTACCGAATGCATTGATTTATCATATAGATAGCGGTCATAGATACCTTGTATAACTAGATACTGTTGCGGCAGAATATGATAGCAAAAATGAGATATTTTATTTTTATTTTTCTTCCTTTGTACTTCTTAATTAAGAACTTTGATGGCGATTATGTTGATGAATATTTTATGATCAGCGATGTATTTATCGGAAATGATTGTTCAAATGTCATTCCATCAGAGCATTTGTTCAAATTCATTTTCATCAACGTTTGTTCAAATTCATTTTCATCAACGTTTGTTCAAATTCATTTTCATCAACGTTTGTTCAAATTCATTTTCATCAACGTTTGTTCAAATTCATTTTAATCAACGTTTGTTCAAATTCATTTTAATCAACGTTTGTTCAAATGTCATTTCATCAGCATTTGTTCAAATGTATTTTCATCAACGTTTGTTCAAATGTCATTCTATCAGCTTTTGTTCAAATGCATTTTCATCAACGTTTGTTCAAATGTCATTCCATCAGAATTTGTTCAAATGTCATTTCATCAGAATTTGTTCAAATGCATTTTCATCAACGTTTGTACAAATGTCTTTACATCAACGTTTCTTCCAATGTCTTTTCAACACAAGTGTTCAAAAGTCTTTCCATCAACGAGTGTCCACATGTCTACCCATCAATGTTTGTTCAGATGTCTTCCCATCAACATTTGTTCAAATGCATTTCCATCAACATTTGTTCAAATGCATTTCCATCAACATTTGTTCAAATGCATTTCCATCAACATTTGTTCAAATGCATTTCCATCAACGTTTCTTCCAATGTCTTCCCATCGACGTTTCTTCCAATGTCTTTCCATCGACGTTTCTTCCAATGTCTTTACATCAACGTTTCTTCCAATGTCTTTCCATCAACGTTTCTTCCAATGTCTTTCCATCAACGTTTCTTCCAATCTTTTCATCAATGTTTGTTCATGTGTCTTCCCATCTACGCATGTTCATGTGTCTTCCCATCTACGCATGTTCATGTGTCTTCCCATCTACGCATGTTCATGTGTCTTCCCATCTACGCATGTTCACATGTTTTTGCATTAACGAGTGTTCACATGTTTTTGCATTAACGAGTGTTCACATGTTTTTGCATTAACGAGTGTTCACATGTTTTTGCATTAACGAGTGTTCAAATGTCTCCCTAAGAACGTTTCTTCCAATGTCTTCCATCGACGTTTCTTCCAATGTCTTTTCAACACAAGTGTTCAAAAGTCTTTCCATTAACGAGTGTCCACATGTCTACCCATCAATGTTTGTTCAGATGTCTTCCCATCAACATTTGTTCAAATGCATTTCCATCAACATTTGTTCAAATGCATTTCCATCAACATTTGTTCAAATGCATTTCCATCAACATTTGTTCAAATGCATTTCCATCAACATTTGTTCAAATGCATTTCCATCAACATTTGTTCAAATGCATTTCCATCAACATTTGTTCAAATGCATTTCCATCAACATTTGTTCAAATGCATTTCCATCAACATTTGTTCAAATGCATTTCCATCAACGTTTCTTCCAATGTCTTCCCATCGACGTTTCTTCCAATGTCTTTCCATCGACGTTTCTTCCAATGTCTTTCCATTGACGTTTCTTCCAAATGTTTTTCCATCGACGTTTCTTCCAATGTCTTTCCATTGACGTTTCTTCCAAATGTTTTTCCATCGACGTTTCTTCCAATGTCTTTTCAACACAAGTGTTCAAAAGTCTTTCCATCAACGAGTGTCCACATGTCTACCCATCAACGAGTGTCCACATGTCTACCCATCGACGAGTGCCCACATGTCTACCCATCAATGTTTGTTCAGATGTCTTCCCATCAACATTTGTTCAAATGCATTTCCATCAACATTTGTTCAAATGCATTTCCATCAACGTTTCTTCCAATGTCTTTACATCAACGTTTGTTCAGATGTCTTCCCACCAACATTTGTTCAAATGCATTTCCATCAACGTTTCTTCCAATGTCTTTACATCAACGTTTCTTCCAATGTCTTTACATCAGCGTTTACTTAAATGTTTTACCAACAGTGCGTGTTCAATTGTTTTACCATCAGTGCGTGTTCAAATGTTTTACCATCAGTGCGTGTTCAAATGTTTTACCATCAGTGCGTGTTCAAATGTCTCCATATCTACGTTTCTTTCAATGTCTTTCTATCAACGCGTGTTCAAATGCCTTTCCATCAAAGTTTGCTCAAACATCTTCCCATCTATGTTTGTTCACACATTTTCCCATCAAAGTTTGCTCAAACATCTTCCCATCAACGTTTGTTCACACATTTTCCCATCAACATTTATTCAAATTCGTTCCATCAAAATTTGTTCAAATGTATTCGCATCAACGCGTATTCATATGGCTTTCCATCAATATTTGTTCAAATGTAGTAGAATTTGAACCAAGGTTTTACAACCGGTATATTGGATCGTAAGTCTGCAGCAAATGTTTTGAAGAAAACTGACTATATAAATCATTATCTAAATAAGTATGAAAAAAAAGTGTACAAAAGAAAATTGTGACCCTTATGTGTGTAACATAAGCTCGTCGTGTACTTCAAACGACTTACTCTTATAGTAATACAAAACAAACAAAATTTCGCCTGGCAAAGAATAAAATATTCTACAAAAGAGTAGAAATTAGATATCTAATTAAGAGGTTTTCCCAGGAATTTTAATTACAATTAGGAACAATTTGTATAATGTTGTAATAAAATTTAACGATCGAATCAAACTCCTTTTCTCTGAAATTCTACATTTTCAGAATGAAAAAATGCACATCCCATCAAAAGTCCTAGAACGTTTTAAAAATACAACGAATGAGTTTTTGTTTCGAGCCAAAAATAACAAAAAGACTTGAATTAGAACTTCGTGATTTCAGATAAAATTAATGAGCGGTCCGTATGTGATGAATAATGAGTTTTAGCACATCGCGGTGACCGTAAATAGTAACTCTTCCTGTTTCGAGAGCGAGCTCGTTGTTTACTACGCAGATCCTGAAGATGTAACAGCTGTGATTCGTACGTGACCATTGGCAAAGTGCGTAGTTACCACAAAAACGGATCATCATTTCTGATAAAACGCTGCATCACACATAACTTTCTCCACTATCAAATGGTATTATTCTTATTATTTTATTTTTTGGGTGGCCCCATCGTGTTCATACCCGAAGACATGTAATATATTCCAAGAGGAAAAATTTCATGTGACTTGTAACTAAAATAAAATAGGAAAGGATATTTCTCAACGGGTGTGTTTACTGTTTGACAATATCACGTGGATATACGTACATTACGAAATCTGGGTTGTTTTATTATATTGAGAGAACTTTCTCTACTGCGTTGTTTTTCAGACTAATTTATTAAAGGTAAATGACGATCCCTTTCCGTGTGTTTCGTTATTATTTCTAAAAATTGCGTATTTTATAGTCGTTTTTTGAAGTTTTAGATCTTTTTTCAAGGACCAAATGATAACAGTCTATCGTAAATGCAATGCGACGCATGGTACAATCGAAACCAATGCTTCCCAACCTCCTCCTCGCGGACCCACTCCCTAGCAAAAAATTAATGCATCGCGACATCCCCCCCCCCTTTTAACACTCAAAAAGAACTATCTTTCAGAATTTACATATCATAGAAAACAATTTTATAGTCCTCTAAAAAAATATGCCATTTCTGCAATAAACTGGAATGAAAATGATCCCGCGAACCCATTAAAAAGTACTTATGGACAACTGGTGATCCGCGGACTATGGATAAAAAAACACTGGTAGCAACGTTCTTCAACCTTTTTCTATTTGCGAACGAGTGAACAATTATCGAATAAAGAATTTTGCGTACTGGCAAAAATAGGGGAAATTATTTGTGAACTGACCATATAAAATCCCATGGATGTCTACCAACATGTTATGTTGAATTGTCAAAATTCATCATAACATTACATTAACTTAATCTTAAAATAGTTTTAATTGTAGAGAAAAGAATATATTATTATATTGATTAGATTTTTGCCTTATGTTTCATTTGTACAGCGGAATCTTGAATAATTAATCATTTGATTATACCTATATTTAATTGTACTGTATATATTATGGTACATATAATAATAGTGGAAAGCAAAATCTATTCTATAGAAAATTTAGGCCTTAAGATACAGTTGTACACGGTACTGCTGCCTTGGGGCCCCAGATGAGAAACACGGATCGAATTACAAAGGGTTGTACATAAGAGAGTGAAGGAGATGGTCATCGAGCCATATAAGGTAATATTTGTTTTTCAGGGGGTGTGATTAAGGGTCATTTGCGAGAAGAATTTCTCCGAAGGTCTTAACGGTCCCCTTAAGATTTTCCCCTTTCTCTGTTGTACCTCAATTCCCCCTCTCTCTCCCTTCTCCGCCAACGCTAAATTAAAACGCCGAATAATTCCCTTCAGGACCTGTACTCAGTACATTTTCATATAGTTTTGAATCGCCAAGGGGCCTTTTTAACATACCCTCTGGGAAAATTCGCTCTAGTCTCTTGAGATAATTTCTACGCTACTGTCGGAGGAGAGTTTTTGCTCTCGCTTGTAATTGAAGCTTGCCTCAAAGATGAAAACTCTCGATACCTTTCTCACTATGAGCGAGTTATATATGTTCGCTCGCTGGTGATTTGAATTTACTATGTGCCTCGTTGAAAATAATTACGCTGCCAGAAATGTAGTATTCACGACTCCTGTGATCTCGAGTAAATCGCGTGCGTCTACCGCTATGTGCTAAATACCGATTGTACGAAAGAGCAGAAATCATATGGATGGAGGGTCTATTATTTTTTAATTGTTAAAATTAAATATTTTCTTTTTCCTTAAAATTTGACTCTGATTTACTTGTTCACGAAAGTGTTGTGTTGTTTTCTTTCATCTTATGGATTGCTTAAACCCTTGTCTTGATCCTGTAATATTTATTCGAACCTGGGTGAATGGATTCCAAATTTGAATCAAAGTAAAATATAAATTAAAGAAGAAAAGGATCAAGACAAACACTTACAAATTCCCTTTATCATTAAAATAAAATTTGTTGTTTTGGTTGAAATCGGTGTGCTGCATCGAAATGGACCACATTTACTACGGTACAACCTTTTTTCTCATTTTCATGCTGCCCAACGGTATAAACTTTTATGCATGACACGATCAAATTTTATGTCTCTCAGGAATTTGCGCCTATTAGTGTTTAAACGGTGCTGGGAGAGGGATCGAGATTTTCTGATAATAGAAAATAAAGGGTGTCCCATTCATTTTTAAATAATTTCCAACTTCATAAAAACGGAAAGAATTGGTATAGTGTATTCAAACGCGGTTTGATAAAAACATTATTTTCGCTTTTTTTTTTTTTTTGGTTTAGAAAGTAAATTAGTTAAACTTTTTGTCAATAGAGAGCGCTGCACGAAAGCAACTCCCATAATTATTGATCCGAAACTTCATTCAATTTCCTCCGTGCCCAAAATATTCATAAAGCCCCAGCGAGTGATCGTGATTGAAGAAAAAACAATTTCACCAATATTGTTTTATACACCAATGTCAACAACACAATGAAAACCTTATGAAGTGCCAGTAACGGGAATATTCAGAAATAAGTTGTTAGTCATACACCTATTCTTTCTTTCAAACCGAGCGCAAATCTGATCTATCGCCATGGACAATTTACTACCTAATGAGTTGTGTCAGAAGTGTAAGTGCGTGTACTGAACATTCTGAGTGCATGTCTAGTGTCGTCTATCTATCGCATATCATTAACTTCATTATAACTTCATATCATAACTTCATTATTTGAATATATTTACATTGGATGGACGGCAGGTGTCGGGGAGACATGATCGACACATCAACGGGATGGATAGGATGGACCATGAATTATTAGTACACCGTCAATCGACGGCTTTTACAAGGGGACACCAGTATCGATTGGTAAGGGACAATTCTAGGTTATGGTGTTGCAGGGAATTTTTCTCTAATAAATTTCATAGCTTACTCCCGGAGGTAGTAAATTCTAACACAATTGACTCGTTTAAAAAGAAATAGGATAAACATGTTGGGGTAAATCGAGAAGATATCCATACTTAGAATAAGACAACCAAAAGTATTCTTTATGGACATTGTACAAAATTTTATCATGTATATATATATATATTGTCTTTAGTTCTAGTTTGCTGTAATTTTGAAATATATGTGGCATAATTTGCTATGGGCAACTTTTTCTCATCCACCTCGTTGGCCATTTTGAATGCTGTGGCGTTGTATTTGTATTTGGATAAATTTCATCCACCGTAGTACCGGTTACCATGTCTTTATGTTTTCCACAGAGACTTGGGCATTCGCTGCTTTTTTTTGGTTAAAAAATTGCACATACGGGGCTTTAGCGTTGTTTCTGTGGTATAAAGTGATTCATTAAGTTCCATTCCATTCTTGCTTTTAGTTTCATATGGTTTTGGATTGACACTTCGTGAACATCTTTTTTTCTCATGAATAGAATTTTCAAAAGCATCCTCCCCACTCCGGTGCAATGCAGATCCCCAATCATGCAGCGGCTTCAAGAATTTGGCCAAATCTTTCGCAGACCGGTCGGTCCGAGGACCAGCCGTTTAAGAGCACTGGTATAAACAGTCAAGTTATCAACGTCTTGTAAAGTCAATCAAGTATCATCTGCTGCACAGGTAAATTCACATGTGATATGACGGGTGCATTGGATGTCCCGTAAATATCACATAACAGAATTCCTATTCGGAGTACATAAAAATGATCACGAATTCTTACCTCTTCTAGTTTTTGGTAAGACGATGATTGACTTAATTTCATTATAAATGTGGAGAATAGTCATCTCATCACATCCGATGTATATAATTAAAAAGTTCATTTGTTTTGAGCTGTATACAGCCATAATTACCCATATGCCCGTCAGACAATTAAGAAACTTTAGGAACGTCTTAATGAGAAGATGGGGAGAAACTGCGATGAGGAAGAACCTATTTCCAAGGCCAAATCTCTCAGCAAAGATTTTGTAAATATTTGCAGCTTTATAAGTTTATAACTGCATCTATGGGACACGCTGCATTCGAATTGAACGAATAATCTCGTGTGAGTGTGCAAGTCGAAGTCGCACAAGCTCAAGTCTACGGTCGTGAAAATAAAGACAATTTAACAGCATCTGAAATCCAATTGAAAAAGTCAGCAAAGAGTAAGCGTCCAACATGATACTGACATAACATTAAAAAATAAAGTATTTACCATCTTCACTTCAAAAAAAAACAAAAAAAATACAGATATCAATACCCGTAGAATATGAAACAAGCATAATTTTGACAACATATTTACATTATTGCCACGCATTCACTCAGAACACACACATTCCAACATGTACCAATTCGTTAGAAATTCCTCCGAGGAATGTTTACAACGTGCATATAAACATTCCTCTGAGGAATTGGAAGGGGAGGGAATGTTTACGAGGTGAATGTACGGTTAAGCAGTAGCATCTGAAATCCCACGAAAAGAAAAATGCAAAGTCAAACTGCAAATCTCGTACAGATCTTTATCCTCTTCAAACATCTGACAGCTAAGGTTATGTAAAATGAAAGTACTTTTCATGTCCGATACGATACAGTGAGAAAAGAAAATAGCATATTTTATTTTCTCTCTCTCTAAAAAAAAAAAGAGCTCCTTAAACGGTAGAACAATCCACAAGTGCCCATAGTATACACATGGCGTTGTTCTACATTGAATGGAGACGAGTGACCACCACCACAACCATTGACCAACCACCCTTGACCTGCTGACCCCTTCAACAAAAGAAAAGTACAACCCGTTTCTTCATCATCATCGTCAAAGAAAAGGAAAATAGAAAAAAAAAAGGCTTTTTACATCAGTGATATCGCGTCTAAAAAACAAAAAGAATAATAGTTAGGAACTATTTCTGGTCTTGAAGGGTAGAAGAGAAAGGCACAAACAACACAGATTTCCATCTAGAGAGAGAGAGAGAGACTCATTTTGCCTCTATTTACAAACTGTTATACAAGGTAGTGAGTATCTCTTTGCATCTCACGAAGGTTAAAACAAAAGGTAGAAAATTGCAAAAACATTAATAAGAAAAGTAGGGTAAGCCGTGAATAAGTGCGCTATTTGAATGTCTCAGCACTTAACCGTAGTTCCTGGGCAAATTCAATTGTTCTGAATATAGGGAGGATTTAATAATAGCCCTTGGTCACAACACTTACAGATTAACTCAATATGACATGGAAAAAACATTGCCGAGAAATGTATCAAAAGTCCCTGAAAGAAACTTCGGATGTGTTAAGACATCATGGCTTCCTGCGAAGAAGAATAGCATTCCCCCATTGGAATCTTACGTTCCTCGGTTGGACGATTTATTTCTCTTCTGTGCTATTAAGGACGAATATGGTTTATTGTTAAACACTTGAAAGAAAAAGAAGTTCATTTCATACTGTGCGCCGCCCCAGGCTCTATCGACCATTGTCAAGTTTAGCCATTGCCCCGGATGAGCGAGGCTGGGCAGCGTCGGGTGTATTAGCATATAAAATTCAGTACATAAAGAAAAAAGAGGTAAAATCTTGCTGTGATGTTGGCTCCTGGTGTGTTCTGTTTGCGCGTGTGCACAACCTGCGACCCTTGGCCCAAATGCTGCCAGGGCTGGCATTTGCTACAGGGATCCGCGATACCAAAAAGGTTGGGAAACGCCGTTTTTGACGGTATCAAGGGGGTTCCACCTGGCCCGCGAAATGCGTTCCGTTAGAAAAGTATCAATACAAACAACACGATGAATACCTACGCTGAACATAACGCTTTCATAACCATCACCAGAAAGGTTTTCAAGACAAGTAATTTTGCTATACAGGGAAAAAACTGTCCGAGAGAAGTGAAGTTTCTAGTTGCAGCCAACAAAAAAAAGTGAAATGCATGCAAAATTCCCACTTACATCCCGAAAATTTTTCGAAGACAATTAAAATTGTCACAGGCAAGTAAAGTTCTCAGTTGTAGCCAAAAATATTTTTCAAACGCAAGTAAAGTTGTTATTTAAGGCAAAAAAAAAAAAAAAAATAATAATAATAATTGTCAAAGGCAAGTCAAGTTGCCACCTATCGGTAAATTTTTAAAAAATCACCATTGACGGAAAATGATGGAGACTGCAAGTCACTATTCAATTCACCGAGAAAAACAAATGTACGTTTGACAAATGTGAGATATATGCATAACTATCATAATATAATTTTATAAGTCGTGAAAATAATCTAAATCTCCGATTTCAAAAATTCAACGGTCTTGTTGAAAATAGAGAAAAAAACGTCACATTTGTTTTTAAAAAAGGTGGAACGGCCAAAATTACGGGAATATCCCGTAAAATACGGGCCATATGGTCACAATTTTTGTACGAGATGATGGCCAGCGAATGGCAAATATACCGTATATCAGGCCCGCGGACTGAAAAGGTTGTACATCCCTGCTTCTTGCCACGTTGTTTGAGGAAAGTAAAACTGCCATTTACAGTCAAAACAAATTTCAAAGGCACATGAAGTTGTCACCTGTCAATAAAATTTCGAAACATCGTCAATCGCGGAAAAATAATAGGTACTATAGTCAAAATTCAATTCAACAAAAAAAAATTGTATGATGGGCAAATATGTGAGATATATGTATTTATTCGACTATAATTAATTATGGTAGAGTCATAATTATTATAATATAATTTATAAATCATGAAAATAATCTAAATTCTTGATTTCACAAATTCACCTAAGCCTTGTTGAAAATAGGGGGAAGAAAAAACTCCACATTTTTTTTTTATAGAAATGTTGGACGGCCAAAATTACGGGAATATCCCGTAAAATACGGGTCTTTGCTAACAAATTTTATACAAGATTTTGGGCCGCGAGCGGAAAATGCACCGTAAATTCGGCCCGCGGACTGAAAAGTTTGTGCACCCTTCCTTTATGACAAGGTAAGAACATTGCCGAGAAACGTATCAAAAGTCCCTGGAAGAAACTTCGGATATGTCAAGACAACATGGCTTCCCGCGGAGGAGAATAACATTCCTCATTGGAATCTTTAAGTTTTTTTTGTCGATTTTTTCTCTCGGTTGGACGATTTATTTCTCTTCTGTGCTATTAAGGACGGATATGGTTTATCGTTAAACAAATGAAAAAAAAAAGAGGTAAAACGTGCTCTCAGAGCTGATAGACAACCTTGCTGTGATGTTGGCTCCTGATGCGTTGTGTTTGTGTGTGTGTGTGTGTGCTATGTTGATTCGCGTTAAAAGGTGTTTCACGGGGTCATTGCAATAGGATTGGTTCGTTTAATGTTCTCTTTTCTTCCTATTTGCGAAATAATTGACCCCGGTACCGTTCATTATTATTAGTAACGACGATATTTATTCAAAGTCATTTATAGAATTTCATTGTAACATTGATTTTTTTGTTTTTCCTTTCTCTCTCCATTCAGTTCACTGACCAGTCGTACAGATTGTTTTTCCCGCAAAGTTGTTGTATGGAGGATGGAAGAAAACCACATTTTTTTTGAAGCACATGTCGAATGATCCGTAACAAGGACGGTCATGTTCTCTTCTGTGTTAAATTATCTTCCTGTAACTTGTGAAAGATCTTGAACTGTTAGATGCGGAAAGGTGACGCTTTCCCACACAAGAATGACGAGGTGTTCAGTAAATGTCAAGAGTGCTTAGCGTTTAAGCACCTAACAAATCTTAATCGTGGAAGGACACGGCGAGTAGAAGGACATTTAAATAGGAAATGTAGACACCTTTCGACGGTAAAATTTCGCGCGTAGGTGGGGGAGGAACAAGCCTTGTGAAGATCCTTCGGGTCAGGTATTATTTCATGTTCGAAATACGTCAGTACCAGCTCGATTTTCCAGCCTCTTCAGCCATGAATAATACCTATAGGTCTTTTAAACAATATAATTGCTTAAATGAAATACGATACTCGCTCTTGACGTCATAATGTAACTCATCAGTTATTTAAATTATTCAAACTTGCATACTCGGTATAATAAGTGATGTGAGGAATCTCTTTGACGCCAGGAAAAACCAATTATGTTATTAGGTTAAGGAGAAAGTTGGATAATTTGTGCTCGATTATCTCAAGCAGTCGCCGCATCTGCTTATTCTACTGGAAAGCCACGACCGAAGAACGTTTTCAGCTCCATTGTCCGAGTCTGAAGAGTTTCAGGGTTCGTGAGTTACGTGATTAACGCGACTTCATTCAGTACTTTGCGTGCCGTTTTCTCTATTCGTGAGGAGCTACCAGGTGAACTGGTTAATGTGTGTAGGGGTCTTCAAATTATCAGACATCGCGGGCCAAATTAAAATTGCCGACGGAGCCCACGGGCCACCAACTCATACTCAGGTTCTTATAATTATAAGAAGAATGCAGAATTTTTTTTTACCGGGGCTCACTCATGTAATTTACGCTGGCCTCTTAATAGAAGGGGCAGATGGGTCTTCCGAGAGTTATATATATATATATATATATATATATATGCAGGGGCAAAAATTATTGAAGACTTCTATTTATTCAGATTTTATTTATTTTATTAATTATGAATTTTGATTACTTCTGAAATCATTTCATTAATAATTATGCAGTTATTCTTTTATTAATTGTGAAATTATTCCTATCACAAATTACGAAATTATTTCTCCCATTGATTTATAATTTAGTTTTTCCACTGATTCTAAAATTATTTGTTTCATAAATTCTAAAATTATGTCGTTCAGTAATTCTGAAACACGAAACCTTGAACATGATGCTTACATAACATGAAAATTCAAGCAATTGTCATCTTTACTTCAAAATATGAAACACAGATAGCACAGCAATAGCAGGAACACGAAATAAGCATACCTCTAACAGCAGAGGTACGTCAGGGCCGTGCATATACAAACACTCACACAATACGCTTCAACATAAACTGATTCGTTAGAAATTTCTCAGAGGAATGTGTACGAAATGCATGTTCGGTTAAGTAGTAGAAGTAGTAAGTCTTCTATTTTTTAACATTTTTCATTGTCTTTTTTTCGTCCAACATGTTTGTGAGAAGGCAGGCGTCGGGGGACAAAGGTTGGCATTTTTAATGCATTTAGGCATGGCCAGCCTTCAGAAGCGCCTACACTTTTCGAACCATGCATGGGGTTCCCCCTGATGAAGACCCACTACATAGGATCTATTTCACTCTCATATAATTCGTTTTTTTCCCGTTTTTCTTATGGTACGTTTTCTTTAGATACTTTTCCCTACCTCTTCATTTTCTATCTTCATTGCTCTTGTATTTTTATCCTACTATATATGTATGTATGTATGTATAATTATTGCATTTCGCCGCTAATTTACGACTCATTGGGACTCTTTTCATGTTAGACTGAAGTATATTGAATTTTCAGCTTCAATGCAATCGAAAAAAAGGTTGATAGGATCACAAAATCTGGACTCGAACTCATATTACGGATACAGTAATGATTGGAGGCAAACACTCTACCATTACAATAATTCTTCTGCAACATCCCATAGTAGACCAAGTAGAACTGCAGGAAAATAGACAAATAATAAAAAAAAAGCTAGCACATTTATGCGTACGCCACCTATACGCCTTTTTATTAAATTCATCTTTAAAAATCACCAGAGTGTGATTTATAAAGCAGCTAGTTGGATTTCTGCGGTTTTCCAGCTTTGAAGCGCGAATGTGGGCCGGCCTCCTATTTGAAAAAAACCTCTCCGCAGAGAGCAGGCAGACTTACAACACGATACTGACATAACATGAAAATTCAAGTATTTCTAACTTTTGAAAATGGAAGATAGATGGCAGAATATGAACACACAGGAAACAAGAGCAACTCGGCAACATAATATTAGGGCAACACATACAGTCAAAACACACATTCCGGCATGTGCCGATTCACTAGAAATTCCGTACAGGAATGTGTGCGAGGTGCATGTACGGTTACCGTAGTACTGATGGTAGTAGCTACTACACTCATCATTCATAGATGATGGAAGCGTTTTAAGGGTTAAACCGCACCAGTAAAATGTAGCTACTAAAGCTTTGTGCGTTATTATTCCATAAGTGAATACAACACTATCCCAGGAAAATCGTTCCACCTTGAACAAGTGTTTTATAAATATATATTGAGGGAGTTACGAAACACGGGAAACGGTGTATCTAAATAAATATTATGGAGTATCGGATATATATCGAAAGATTTATTTCATGCGTCTTTCCAGGATGAGAACCGTGGGTAGATATTGCAAGATCATCAGCTAAATCCCAGATGTTTCCTCTGGGGAAATCGTTATCTAGTTACTTGAGAAAGATTCATATATAACATACACAAGCATAACATGATATCTCGTCTAATGTTTATGTCATATATATATTCTGTAGCCTATGCTTATGTATGTATGGAAATTTATCTGAATACAATGGAAATATATAGATGCAAAACACCACTTTGAATGTTTCTCCCATCATTGCAGTAATACTTATTTCGGTATACTTCCGGTTACATATTTATAAACAAATAACCATGCACTCTAAAGTATATAGGGCTCATAAAAATACCTATTTCGAAATTTAAAGCGCAATTCCTTCGATGTTTTGTGTTTACAGTTTGCACATTGAATTTTCTGCTTTGGTGGGAACATTTTCCGGAGAAAAAGGTTCCCGGAAATAAAAATTCGAAAAAGTTCCGTTTTTACGATTGAACGGAAATTACGGTCAGTCGAACAACTGAAATATCGTAACTCATCCCAACTCGTACTTCCAGCCAGTATCAGATTGATGTGGTCTCGGTGAAATACTTACGAGTCTTGGCACGTGAAGTGTCTATAAATTTCTATTCCCCTTAGTGGAAGATTCTAGTTACACGTCTGTAATGGCTACCAGTGAAGTCTGCCATCTATTATCTGAATTGAAGATGGCCATGTTGTGTTTTGAATTTTATATTGAAGAAGGAACTTTTTTTGTGATTGAATGTCAAAAAATAAATTTTATTAAAGTCAGTGAATATAAATGAATTATATTGATTAAGTGAGTGGAACTTATAAAACCAGCTGGAAAGATGTTGTCAAATTGCATGGACCAACATGAATGGGAGAAATAATTTTTGAACCGGTGGGAAAAAAACTGGAAGAAAATATTCCTAACCTTCTGACCAAAACACATTCTACAATTACGTTTATCTATTATTATACGTGTGAGAGAGAAACCGCTGAGCTACGGCACCTGCTGCCATCAATCGAATAACGACCTAAATACATTATTAAACGAGTATTGGTATCTTGAAGTAAAATTTATTGTTGGTTTTAAACCGGTGAGCAGCATAAAAATTGACAATATGTGATATGATATCAAAAACTAGTTATTTGTATGCTGCACACCGGTGTAAATTTTATGCAACAAATTGTACCGGTTACTATGTTTTTATGTTTGCCGCAAAACTTAAAGGAATTAAGTTTTCACGAATATAGTTAAACTTGAAACCAAATGGCAACTGGATATTCAGCGGCAAAAAGCACATTGCGATGTGATTGTTTTTTAATGTTTTGTAGATGGCAGCTAGAGTTCTTAGGCGTAACAATACTCTCTGTTGTTGTTTATGCAAAAAGCAGCTTCGTGCTGGGGCAGCTGCTGCCACCTGTGAAATAAATACAAAACTATTCGTTCTAGTTCTTCAAGTAAAATTCGCTGTTCCTTATAAACCGGTGAGCAGCATGAAAATGAACAATGTCTGAATAACAAAAATTGTTAATTTTTCATGCTACACACACCGATGTAAATTTTATGCGTCCCAATAACAGTTACTATGTTCTTATGTTGACCACAGAATTTCTACAATTACAATTTGGTGCGTTGGATATGAATGTAGTTAAAACTAACGGACAATAGGATATTTTTTGACAGAATACGGTGAAATTTATCTCTGCGGTGAGCAATTCATTTATTAATTTTTTCGTAAATGGGAGTGTATTCGGTCCTCTTAAGTTCAATGTACGTGGCAACAGCTGTACCACTGTAAAAAACTACATGTACTTGTGTTACAATGTTTTACAACCTTTTTATACTGGCGGATCAATGAAATCCGCAGTCTTAGATTGACGTGATTCAAACAACGCACATGATCAAGTGCGATACAGACAAAGGAAGAGAAACAACTAGTTTTCAGAAAAAGAGAGCTAGTGTGCGTTTGAGAGAGAGTGAAAAGAAATTTTTAAGGTATCGCCAAGAAGCGCGAAAGGCGATGAGTAGTCAACTGTTGTAACTTCTAATAATTTATTGCGGCTTTGATATATAATTGCACTCCGTCGCAATTTTTTTTTTTATCGTTATGAGACTCTGGTTGAGACGCCTTGCATTACTTTCCCTACCAATGTGCTTAAGCCAGCTTTTTAATGACGTATTTTCTTTTATTTCTGTTCTATACAGTTATGTTATGCACAATTCACAAATTTAATTGTTTGTACAGAGTTTTTGCACCATTTTATTTTATATATATTTTGTTTTCTGATGTTCTTATCCTTATATGCAATATTTTGAACCATGTTGCTTGTTTAAATTGATACAATTTCGGATTTTGGGGACCCGTGATGTCACCATATGGTCTGCCACGGTCCTCATGCAATTTTTGTTTTGCCGTCCAGCGCGTCCCCTATATGTAAGAAGTTCCTCAGGAATATTAACGTGAGGGTCCGTTTGGTTTAATAAAGGTCTCTGGTTGAGACAAATGTATTCAAAATTTTTGGAGGATAACATCTTGCTACTCTTTCTTTAGATATAACAAACATCAAGCTTAAAAACGCTAGGACTTTGAGCTTATAACAAACATCAATATAAGAAACTTGAAGCAACCCAAGGTTCGGTTCATTATACCCGACGTAATAAGAGATCATCCGGAGATATGGGGGTCGAAAATGTCTTCCGTTATATCCGGTGGTTCGTCATCATCATCATCATCCTTTGGCGTCCCAAAAGGGAAGAGCCTAAGCAAATTATGCCCATTGCTCTAACACCAAGTGTTTTAACATGAACTGTGGGTCATGTGAAAATGAAGGAAAGCATTATTCTGTGGAAATTCCCAGGGTTTGGTGGCCGCTCTGGGGACAAAAGTTATGGTATCTGTTACCATTATATTCAATCCCTGCATGTGAGGCTGCTCCTGTCTGCGGTACCCTTTTTTTAAAAGGAGCAGAGGAGGAGGGATATGGCCAAGAACTCAACATGAAGTTATTAAATTGGTGGTTCGTTATGTAGACACTATCACAAATTTCGGAAAGGAAAGAAAATCAATGTATCCTTGAGTAATTTTTCAGACACGCAGGTTATATACGCCAATTAACATTCCATTTCATACGAATGTAGCATCGGGTGTCTCAAGACGTGTGGGTCATATAATCAGATGATCGTATCTAAAAATTGTAAACAATGAAAATATTAATAATTTCAAGAAAACATTTATACTAACCTACTGTTAGATGTTCTGAATTTTCAACTCATTAGTATTCGATATTACGCCAGTGATAAATACGCAACTTTTATGAAAATTAAGTAGGCTAAAACTGCGATACACATTTCCAAATCCCATCATTGAAACTACCCATTTAATGTAAATGCTATTTAATTAATGCTGCTTCCTTGACTTGACACTGAGTACCTTGTCTCACGAGAGTTCAGTGGAATTGAAAAGCCTCTTTGTTTCAGATATAAAAAGCTCTTTATTTCGTATTCATTGGGAAGACTGATCGCAGCTGGATTAAAATAGCAATTCTTCTCCTCCGCCCCCCATCTTTAATATGCTGAAATGCACTCCGTCATTTAAGCTTCCGTAATTTCGTAATTGCAGGTTAATTACCAGTACCGAAGTTTTGAGAACGAGCTCCCTTAGCGGAATGTTAATTAGGAGGTCGCGAATTGACAGCCGTAATTGAGGGGGAAAAGATGGCGCTTTTGAAGTTCTCTGACGGGATTTAGACTATTAGTGAGGAATAATAAGTATCATAAAAGCATTTTGTGCCTTTTTATTAACTCACGACTTTTTCCAAATTTGTTCTTTTTTAAATACTTTTGAGATTTTTATCCTCTTGAAAAAAGGAATTATATTTAAACGCAATGTTTTTTGCTTCAATCTCTATGGATATTTATCATAAGTATGCGTTAAGACAGGAGTGTCGTAAGTCCGCGTGAGAACCAATAATAATTAAAAAAACATTTTTCTTCTAATATTTGATAATATTTCGGGAGACTTTTTTTTCTGTCACCGAATAGAAGGTAAAAGAGGCTTTACACAAATTTTTCCTTATTATAAGTTATTTATTTGGGAACTAGCACCATAAATTTGGCTTAAAAGTGCAATCTTTAGGTATGTACCTTTCTAATTTTTAATGTGACTCTGAACAGTTTTTCGTTTCCCAAGTGGCTTAATAGTCCTTTTCATGCATAGACATTGAATTAAAATTTTAATATTCTATGTTTATACTTTTCTGTCAATGCAGCCTAGAAAACATTATAAGTTGGAAACTCAAAACACATAGATTTCCAACTGGCGTTCCGCGGCAGCTTTTGGGGGAGGGGGGGGGGGTATATCCTATCTTATTATAAGAAATATCATTGAACTGGAACTTTTGCTGCCACCTGTAAAATAAGAACACAACCGTTATAAATTTTTCGATTGCAATTAGTGACCGGTTTTCGATTAGTGTATCGTATAAAAAAAAAATATATAATATGGTAATCAATTAAATATTTTGAAAGCAATAATAGTAATTCAAATATCAAATTTGCCGTAAAATTTCAACAGTTGTGTCTATATTGTAAAATAATTTAACCAAAATGCGAATAAATCTACACACTCACATTTTTCAATTACAACATAAAATACATATGAACTAGAATTATGCACACATAACTTATATTACTTTCGCCATATAAAAATAACCACTTTTCAAATTTCAAAGCAAACTCAGTATTTTAATTAATTTATATTATCGTTTATAAAACATTCAGTTGATATCATATTATTTTGATTATGGGCATATTAATCGAGAACCGGTCACCACCAATTCCGATCGAAAAATTCCAACAGTTGTGTTTTTAATTGATAGGTGGCAAAAGAGGTTCCTGATCAATGATGTTTATTTAAATTGAATATAATCATAATTTAAATACTTTATTGTCTTGCTATTTTCTATATTTTGTAAGAGGCATAGTTTTGTTAATAAAATTTTACTTTTACCCGTTTATTGGTATTGAACAAAAGTATCTAGAAAAGGCGAACCATTTTTTTCATGATGAATAAATTGACGAAAAATGGACGTCTTAGAATTCTTCGGTCTACAGTTTTTTGCTGGGTAGAAAAAATTTCCTGTATTGTACAAGGTAGTGTAGCAAGCTATTGCGTGATTCCGTACAGATATCGAAATTCTGTGCGCAGTACAACTGGTCTGTGAAGGTAAAATAAAAATTAAAAAAAAAAAGAGAGAATATGTGCCCCTTATATCTAAAAAAAAATTTGGAGAGAACATTTCATGTAGGAGTACAATTTTTCCTTTTCTTACGAGCATCTCGGCTCGACATGGCTCCAAAGTTTCGATTCAGTGCCTCTTAGATAAGCCAACTTAACGCATGGGGGCCTCAAGAGGAGAAGGAGCCTTACAAAAATGTAAGAACAGATGAATATTTTCAAGAATTCGAAAAGTAGGGTCTCAGAAAAATCACTTGCCCGGGGGCCTTTGATGCTTTTAAGACAGCGCTGCCCCGAGACCAGTGGTTCTCAAACTTTTGTCACCCGCAACTCCCTTCCCCAATTCACATCAGTGGTTCCCTAGAATATTTTATTATATATATTTATATACAGGGTTAATAAGGAAAGTTAGGTCACATTTTTAAGTTGCGCCCTAGGCCAAATTTTACTGGTGAACCGTTGATCATAGAGAGGCATACTTAGAAAAAAGTATCCAAATAACGTGCAGACGTCATTCATATTAAAAGGGGTTGTTTAGTTATTAAAATACAAAAACTTTTTATACGGACACCCTGTCCTCAAAAACAAAATTAAAAAGTTTTTTGCCCTGTCTCTCCTCATAATGTTGTGCTTACGTCTTGGACCGGGATTACACTATAAAAGTTTGATAAAATATATTTTACAAAACTTGAGAAAAACAACCAATAAGCCTATTGTTTGGCAACCGGCACGCTTAGTGGGGAAATTTTTCTTGCATTTTTCAAGTTTTATGAAATAACTTTTACCAAACTTTTATAGTGTAATCCCAGTTTTACACAAAACGAGGGAAATATTTTATGTTAAAAAGAAAGTGGACTTTGACTCAAAAGTTCAAAAATGGAACTAACTCCATCATGCCCTTTGATTTTTAATTTATTTTAATTTAATATTTCTGCTTTTAAATACACCCTGTTCTGCATTAGCGTCTATATAGCTATCTTCATAGATTTGTCAGGTCTTTTTATAAAATTATTTGCATCATAAACACTGCTGGCCACCCAAATTGCAACACCAAGAAAGACAAGAGATATCGCAACAATATTTATTTTGTAGATAACATGTTGACCAAGCATCAAATGATTAAATTTATAGACTTCTGTGAAGTGTGGTTCCTGCCAAAATCAGTAGCCAGAGTAGCCGCCATTGTTGGAGATCACCGCTGCCACACGCCTCGGCATTGATTCAAAGAGACTTTGGATGTGTTCTTGGGGTACAGCAGACCAAGCAGCTTCCACGCGTTGCCAAAGTTGATCTGGTGTGGCAGCTGGGGATGTAATCTGGATCAATCGTTGAGCAACCATGGACCACATGTTTTCTATCGGCGAAAGATCCGTAGAGCGAGCTGGCCAGGGAAGCAATTCAATCTGGCGATTGACGAAGAACCTTTGGACAATGCGTGCCACGTGTGGTCGCGCATTATCCTGTTGAAATATGGCTGTGGGCAAGCCCTGAAGGTAAGGAAGGACAACTGGCTCCAACACCTCGGAGATGTAGCGCTGGCTTTTTAAAGTACTGGCAATGCGTACTAGAGGAGTGCGAGAGTGATATCCAATACCGCCCCATACCATAATACCCGGTGCAGGACCAGTGTGGCGGTGCATAACGCAGCTGTTCAGCATCCTCTCTCCACGGTGACTCCAGACTCGAATCCGACCATCGTGGTGTTGCAGACAGAAGCGTGACTCGTCAGTAAAGACAATTTCATTCCATTGTGCCGTCCACATCCTTCTTTCATCGCACCATTGGCGGCGGAGACGCCTGTGGTTCTGCGTCAAGGGTAGACGAAGCAATGGACGTCTTGCGGACAGACCACTCTGCTGTAAACGGCGTCGAATGGTACGCGCAGACACTGGATGATGCGGTACAGACTGAATGTGCTGTGCTATGGTTCGTGATGTGGCTGAGCGATCCGTCACTGCCATACGCACAATACGCCTGTCATCACGTGAAGTGGTGCACTGAGGTGGATGCGATCGAACACGTCGGTCCGTCGTACCCTCCTGCATCCAACGATCGCATATCCGCATTACAGTTGTTTGGTTTCGTCCAACACGACTACCGATTTCCCTGAAAGATAATCCACAATCTCGGTAGGCCACTATCCTTCCTCTGTCGAACTCGGATACTTGATCAAAAGATGATCGCTGTTTTCTACGAGGCATAATTGATCGTTTTTTTGAAAAAACCACAAGAAAAACACAATTGCCGTACTTCAAATCGTCGAAATCTCCGAGCCTTAAATAGCGCTTTGAAGTGGCGCCACAGGCGCGCGTGATGTGCGTCTGCGCTGAAATTCTAATCATTTGCATATCTCACCTCCGCTAATGCATGTTGTAAATTTCATATTATTTGCATGTTTCCTTCGGGGTGTTGCATTTACGGTGGCCAGCAGTGTATTATCAAAATTTAATATTCGTATCAGTTGAAAATAATAATAATAATAATAATAACAACAACAGAACATAGCTGGAAAAATTAAATTTGCATAAACAAATTTATAAGGAATTACGTTTTTCATCTCATTTAAATATTTCATACTTAAAAACTCGAATACAAAAAAAAAGATTTTTCTTTTTCCCTGAACACATTGATCTGAAAAACATTTCTATCCGATTTGTGAGGATTAAACCATGCTTCATGACGGAATTTCAATGTAGGCGTAAATTCATGAATTTGTTATGAAATGTTTAACTTTCATTAATCCATTTTTATCCGGCGAAACAAGCAAGAATCCAATTTGTCACGATTAAACAAAAAAAAATCGAGTTCTTTATTTTAAATATTTCTCAAGAACCATAACACATGTTTATTTTAACTGCCGTGATGATAATTTATGTCTACGTAATATTTCGTTACATTGATAATTTAATGAACGGATACGAGATTAGTGAACTTGGTTTCATTCTCACGCCTATGAATAGATTCAAGCGGAGATCAAAAGGAAAACAAAACCGAGAAGCGAAATTGAGTCAAATCGTATCACATTCAACTTCGTTGACCGTGAAGGCGTTTTCTTGTTTTGCAGGTGTGGCCCGTGAAATCGAAAAACGCGTGGGATATATAAATACTACATAACATTAGAAGATGGAGGAAGAAGGCGAAGAATAAATAAAGAATTATTATGCATGAATGAGGGCTCTCCTTCTATTTACGGTATACAACTCAACGGAAAGAATAGAGCTATTACGTTTTGCGAATTTTCTTGTCGAGGACCTTGATTAATTCTTTTTTCCATTTTTTCAGTCCGTTCAGATATACAGGGTGTTCTATAAATACAAATACAACGCCACAACAGGCAAAATGCCCAACGAGGTGGCTGAGAAAAAGACGCCCATAAAAATATGGATGCCATATATTTAAAAAATACAGCAACCCAAATGCAATTAACAAAAATTATAAACAATATATACACGTGATAAAATATTATACAAGGTCCATAAAGAATACTTATGGTTGTCTTATTCTAAGTATGGATAGCTTCTCGATTTACCCCAACATGTTTATCGTATTTCTTTTTAAACGTGTCAATTGTGTTACAATTTACTACCTCCGGGGGTAAGCTATTCCATTTATTAACAACCCTATTAGAGAAAAATTCCCTGAGACACCATAACCTTGCATTATCCCTCACCAATCTATACTGGTGTCCCCTTGTAAAAGCAGTCGATTGGCGGTGTAGTGCTAATGAGGACGTTATCCCATCAACCCTCCGTCGTAAAGGTATGATTCTAATTTGAGAAATCTTGAAAAGACGTTCAAAAATTACCCTGTACCAGTTTTGATAGGGAGAATACAGTGTGCCACTAAAAAAAAAAAAATCTAACATTTTATACGGTCTTCTTGCCCTCTAACTTTAGGTTAGAGAGATTTTGCCCTGCCTTTTCTGAGCCAAACAAAAACAACCCCCTGTCTTTAACTGTAATATTCACTGACACATTTTAATTCAAAAATCGGAGAAAAGTTGGGGAATAACAGCAAAAACTAAGAGAACGCTCCTTTCCCACGTTTGTGATGTCTTTTTTCTAACTATTCTCTGATTTTTGAATTCGAATATCTCAGTGAATATTGCAGTTAAAAGCATAGGATCTTTTTTGTTGGACTTAGAAAAGACATGGGACAACAATTTTCTGAGTGGTAGTTAGAGGACAAGGGGGGGGGGCGTATAAAAGTTTAGATGATTTATTTTGTTACACACCATATTTTCGCTCTCGAAACTGGTATAGGGTAATTTTTGAACGCTTTTTGAGCATTTTTCAAATCGCCATACCTCTACTGCAAATGGTTGGTGAGATAAAGGCCGCATTAGCGCTTATAGGACACCCGGTATACAGGCTTTTATACGAGCTTTATTGCATTTCGCATGCTTGAGGGAAAATATTTGCATTATATTATACCGAAAGCATAAGAATGGTTCTTTATCCTGGAATAACTCGCTAACCGTTGATCCTAGAAGCACACTTCCAATTGCAGAAAAATTATCCAAATAACGCGTAGACCCCAGATACGTCATTCATATTGCAAGGTGTTATACAATTATTATAATAAAAAAAATTAGCTGTTTATTTGCTCACCCTGTCCTCCAACTAGAAAGTTGTTGGCCTGTCTCTCCTGGGCCCAACAAAAAAGAAAATTCGATGTTTTCAAGTGCAATATTTGCTGAGGTATTTTAATTCCAAAATAACCCGAAATGAGAGAAAGAACCGCATACGAAGCGTAGAATGTGCTTGTCCTGAATATTTGTGCTATTTTTTATTTATATTTATCATTTAATGTTCCAGTTCACTATTAAAAGAGGTTCGGGTGATTCCATATGTCATCGAATATCCAATCAAAAAGGAGTGATGGTGTGGTCATATTCTACCGAAGCATTCCTTATGCCCATGGATGTATTATACTTTTAGTAAGGCGCGGGAGTCTCGATCAATAAGGAATTCATCTGATATACCACTAATAACGCTCCAAGGGTTCATTGGTTCGAAAGCAGGCAGGCTCAGTCGATATTATGTCCAGAATACTCTCAGGCACGGAGGTACAGGGTGGTTACAAATAAACTGTCACTATTCAGACGTACGTAGCGCCCGTTGTGGGGGAGGTATTTTGATGAAACTTGGTATAAAATTATATAGGATATATGGGGGGAAATAAAGATTCAATAAAAAACAAATAGTTCAATTTTCGACCACCAGGTGGAAAAGTGATGCTTTTTACCGCAGTTATATTTTTCCCAGTCCAAATAACGTGAATTCAATAAAGCCTCTCTTTTGAGGACGCCGGTGGGACAAAAAAATTCGACAGTAAAAAGAGGGGTGACCGTGAATCAGATACTTGTGAGTTTGAAATGCATACTTTTATTACACAAGAGGGGATTATTATTTGGCCGTAAAAGTGGGGTGACCGCATCTGAGGGGTTTACTGTATATACCAAGTTTCTATGAAATATGTCCACCCACAACGGGCGCTACATTGGTTGGGGTAGTGTCAGTTTAATTATACTGACACTACTCCGACCTCGTTGTAGTGGTCATATTTCATTGAAACTTGGTATGTTGTATGCATGAACGTTATGGACCATGGGAAAAATATAAATGTGGTAAAAAAACACCACTTTTTCACCTGGTGGTCAAAAATTGAACTTTTTCTTTTTCTAATGAATCTCTTTCCCCATATAATACCATATATACTAAGTTTAATCGAAATACCTCCATCAGAATGGGCGCTACGTACGTCGGAGTGGTATCAGTTTATTTATAACCACCCTGTGCTACCTAGAGATGGTACGAAGATTACCTCACAGGTACTAAGGGACCGAATAGGGTGTTTTTCAGTGCCGCACGTTCAATACAGTCGAATCCCGTTTTAACGAATACCGTTAAAGCGAAAATCTCATTTTAACGAACACTTTTACAATCCTCCAGGTAATTTTATATAGGAACAATGCCAAGACCCGGAATTCCTTTATAACGAAATGATTTCTCCGGTCTCTTCGTTATAACGGGATTCGACTGCATTTTTCTTCGGTGAATTTTTTCCAGCTTTCACCTTCAACTGAATAAAAGGCCGAATTCACCCACTCGAAATTCAGTTCAATACGCACGAATAAGCAGCACGCACACCTCGGTCATGACGCCACGGCTTGTGATTTCACACATAATCAATGTCTAATATGGTCCGACGAATACGTGTCGATATGGAAAGTGTCATAAGCTTATCAGGAAAATGACAGGTATGCGTACACTCATTGACCCGAAACAGAGCTTTTCTTTTGTTTTACAAACTTTTTTTTCTTACGGTCTAGACTCAAAATTATAGTGCGTTTTATATACTTCAGCTGATGAAATACATATTCTCTATTGATAACTTCTAAAATTCAAGGCATACTTTTGCGTTTTTTTAGTGTGTATTAAGCCTATCAATATCAGATCGTTCAGAAACTTTGAGAATTATGATCTACTTCATTTCTCAATGACTCTAAGAGAGCTATGCTATACAGTAGCAAAGCACTTTCCCGCTGGCCAGAAATTTGTACATAAAGAGTGACCATATGACCCGCATTTTATGGGACATTCCCGTAATTTTGACCGTCCCAAAGTTTTCACAAAAAATGTCCCGTTTTTTTCCCTTATATTTTCATCAAGGCTTAGTTGAGTTTTTGGAATTGAGGATTAATAATTATTGTCTATTATTGTCCGTCACATATTTGTCAAACATATGATCTTATTTTTTTTTGGTGAATTTACATTTTGACTTGCAGTACCCATGATTTTTCGCGATTGGCGATTTGTGACCAATCTCAGCGATAGTTATCAACTTTACTTGTCTGTGATTGACAATTTGTTTGTCTGTGATTGACAACTTTAATTGCCTTTGACAATTTTTTTTCCTGTGATTGGCAACTTTACTTGTTTTAGTTTTAACTGGCAACTTTACTCATCTTTGGCAATTTTTTTTTTTTTGGTTTCAATTGCCATATTTACTTTACTTTACTTTCATACCTGTTTGGCTGTATATGGTAGCACTACCTACCTTTGACAATTTTTTGGCTGTAGATGGTAACTCCACCTGCCTTTCACAATTTTTTGGCTTTAAATGGTAATTCTAACTGCCTTTGAAATTTTTTTGGCCGTAAATAGCAACTTCGCTTGCCAACTTTTTTTGCTCCGATTGACAACTTTAATTGTCTTTGACAATATCTTGGTCGTAATTGTGCAACTTTATTCGTCTTTGACAATTATTTTTTTGGCTCTGACAAACAACTTTATTTCTTTCACAATTTTTTCGGTTGTAATTGGCAATTTTACTTGCCTTTGACATTTTTCCTGGGTGAATGAATGAACGCCAGAACTTTGCCACTGGACTTATCCCGTTGCCGAGATCTCTTCCAGCCCAGCTTCGTGACATTTTTCTGGCTGTAAATTTCAACTTTACCTGCCTTTGACGAGTTTTTCGGCTGTGTATGTATATAATCTGGAATTATAGGCTATAGATCAGTGATTCTCGTCAGGGAACATTTAGCTACTTTTTACCCATGGATATTTTTCAGGGGACTACTGGAAGAAATCAAGTTATGGCAGTTATACCAGTGAGCTACAGAGACGTGAAATAATAGAGATTTGATATGGTCAAGTGAAGTATTGTGGGAAAAATATACATGACTACTTACTAAATATGTAATAAGTGTAGGTTCTTTTCAAGGTACCACAGAAGCTTCTTTAACTTGGCATTATTGACTGTATAGTTAACATACAGAACTAATACTGCTCAATATATGGTACCCCCCACCTTATTTCTTTTCACACAATGTACTCTAATCGCAAAACCATATTTTCTGAACGTAGTCTGCCGAAATGTCCGCAACATGGCGCTGAATTCTGTCCTGTGCAATTAGAGCACACTACTCAAAATGAACGGTGGACACGTTGAGCAGTTTTAGTGCTGTATATTTAAACACTAAAATATGTAATTATATTCAATATTTATATGTGTTTATATTTATATATCTAGATATATGTGTGCACCAGTGCCATCTATCGACAGATTTTAATACCACCGTGTTCCCCAAAAACTATGACCAAAAAATAAGCACTAGCACGATTTTTCATTATGCTTCTGATTTTAGCCCTACCCCGAAAATTAGCCCTTATTAAAATCGTTAGTCCCACGGATGTATTTATTATGTCTGTTACCACAGTCGACATGCATCTACCTCAGTCAGACAGTCAGACTACGTATTCATTATTATGTTATTGCACATTTTTCCACTTGTCTTATCGAGGACAGTCGCATAAATACTATCATGCCAATAATATGATAGACATATGTACTTAGTTCAAATGACACTATTAATTAATTGTAAGTTCATAATTGGTGCTTTACACAGAATATAAACGTCTCCAGAGGTTGGATTCTCGCAAAAATGTCTTCCTATCTTGACACTCGTGACATGTAGGCCTGTTAAACAAGCTATTGAAGGACAGGGCCCACTTTAAAGGCTTACGCAGTGATCAAATCAGTGGCAGCTGTATTGCTAAAGTCTACGAGAAGGTTACATTGACAAGAAATGTTAATTTTTTGAGGACTCTGTAAGGTTTTCCCCCATTGGGAAGGAGCGTGATGGGAGTAGAAAGCGTGGGTGGGGGAGAAAGGCCCTCGACGAAGAGAAAAGAAGCTTGGTGTGTTTTCGGTTAGTTAGAGAGTGGCTCCTGTGGACTCAGGAGGTAATTTCAAAGGCTCGCTGTAAGCGAGGAGGACGTGTTAATAGTATAACGTTTATTATGACAAAGTATGATTAAACCAAATATTATATATAAAAGTGGCAGAGAGTGCTTATGATTGTGTGTGGCAATTATTCATTGAAAACGAACCCTACAGACTCTATTGCTGGACATGAGAATGAGAGATCAAGCTGCTCAACGGTTCTACAGCAAATAGAGTAGTAATAAATTCAAGCTGAAATTCGTAGAAATTTTTAGATTATTAATGTAGCTTTTTTTGTACTTCGGAAAAATAGGGCATAACCTGAAATTAAGCCTAAATGCATCTTTTGGGGAAAGAATAATGTAAGATAGGATCTTATTTTCGGGGAAACACGGTATTTTTTCCAATAAATAGCAAACGTATTATTTCAATTGATCTGTTGTGAAATTTTCATTTCAAGTAGTAGAACAACACACTCCAGAGCTCCCAGAATTGAGGAATTTATTTCTCGCTTACGCTGTAATTGAGAGCTTTTGCTACCGAGTACGTGTTTCAGAGCATATTAGCCGCGTGTGTGTGCTCCTCTAGATATTCCAGTGGTTCTGGGCGTTTATATTTTTTATATACAGTAAAACTTCCACTAACCGTCACTCGTTTAACAGTCAGTTTCTGTTATCCGTCATAGTCTAAAAAAAAATACGGAAAAAACAGCCCAGATTTTAAGGTCCAAAAGATCGGATCACTGCTATGGTATGTGCAAATGCCACCGGCAATCATAGATTACCTCTGCTTATAATCGGTAAAAAAAACACGTGCTTTCAAAAATTTAAACATTAACGCATTGTCTGCGAACTATTATGCCCAAAAAAGTGCTTGGATGGGCCAATCATTTTTTTTTTTCAGAATGGAACACAAAAACGTTTTCTTGTCTCGAGTTAGAGCTCATTCGGCTGAAAAAAAGTTGCCGCAGGAAACACTGCTGTTAATGGACAATGCCCCGACACACCCGTCTTCTGAACTCGAAAGTGATGATTACCATCGTCAGATAATGGACGCATGCAAAATAGCATGCCTCTTTCTCCCAGCGAATATAACTTCACTTATACAGCCTATGGACCAGGCCATGATTGAAAATATGAAGCAATGTTACAGAAAAGCTTTCATTGTAGGCTCGCTTTCATCTGATGACTGTCAAAGAATTTTGGAAAAAATACACTATAAAAGACGCTATTTTCAATGTCGCCACTGCCAAGGCTGTCCTTATATTGATCATTTCGTGTGTGTGTGTTTGTTAAATCAAATGCAATATGTATGTATTATTCACTTTTAAAGGATTTTATTTTCATTCTCGTCCTAAGCCCATAGTGAAATCACGTTACTGTACATATGTATTAAGGGATTTCTGTTATCCGTCACTGCCCTGGCCCGGACGGTGACGGTTAATCGAAGCTTTAGTGTAAATGAGGAATCAAAAAATCTCAAAATACGCACCAGAAATTGGATTTTAAAAAAGTAGTGCAAAAAATTCTCTTTCTATTGCTTTTATTTAGCAAGAAGAAAGCCTTATTTATAGCAAAATCGTTAGATAATCTGACATGTAACAAAGATATGGCAACAACATACAAAATTTCTGCCAATCGTCATCTAGTAGAACGCAAGGGCAGCGATGTAGTACTTACAGATGAACTTTCTGGGCTCTGAGATCTAGATCTCCAGATCACTATTGACCAGACTGGTTGATCGAATCTCGGAGATGCCCTTTCCCTGTACTCGAGCATATACACGTATAACGATTGTTTTCTTAGCAGCAGAGTTCACGAGAAAGTACTAAACTCAGACAATGGTAATTGAAGCCCCAGCCAGTAGCATTATAACTTCATAACCTACTTCGAGCCACCCCCGCTGCTTTTTTTTATTGACCCTCTTCATTATGTTTGCTCTGCACAAGTATATTTACTGATGAATAGGGATTTTTCTTATGAACTGAATTTTGATGGAAGCTGCTCGCGAAACCCATTGACGTTCTCTCTTACATTGTTTTATTTTTCTTCTCAAATTTCTGTTGGGAAAAAAGGAACAAATGCTAGTTTGCAATAGAGTATATGTAATGCATGGGTCTTCAAACTTTCAGACATTGCGGGCAAAATTAAACTTTCCATGAAGAACGCGGGCCATCAACTCATCGGTTAATAAATAAATTGTTGAATACTTTTATTTACGTTGAATTTATTTCTTTCATTAAATTTGAATTTTTATTGACTTGCAAATAACTTCCCTTCATTTATTAATTAATTACTTTTAATAACTTATTTCTTTCATTAAATCGTTAATTTGTCCCGATAATTCCAAAATGATTTTTTCATTAATTTTAAGTTTTCATAAATTATGAAATTTTTTCCTTCAAAAATGCTTAATTTTTTTCATGAATAACTTTTAACAATTCGGAAACTCTCTTGATGATTCGGAAATTAATCTTGACATTTCTGAAATTATTTCTAACGGGAATTTTGCAACTATTTTCTCATTAATTATAAATTTTCATCAATTATGAAATTATTTCTTTCAATAATTCTAATTATTTATTTCATTAAGGTGTAAATTCTGTAATAATGTATACCTTTTGGATGGCGAATTTATCCTCCCGAAATATGTAGCGTATAAGAAATCATAGACTTTCAAAAGTGTTTTCTCTCCGGGTCCGCCGAATTCGTTACGACGGCCCTTTTAATGTACCGAATGCACAGCGTTACTATCAAATCTGGAAAGAGTATCTCACAACTCGTAAATACAGCAGTATGTGATTTGGCCAGAGCCAGCACCTCCTAGAGATAGAAGGGCTCCGCACTCTGCTTGTGACGTCAGTAAGTAGTCCATTTTCCCTCAGAATATTCAGGGAAAAAAAATTCCCCGCTCGTGCCAGTATCATCGTTGTGAGGAAAAGAAATGATCAGGCTCAGAATTGGCGATTTCTATGCCCCACATCCAATCATTATGCTGTATTTGTGAGCCAATCAGAAAGATTCTACGCCAAAATAAACAGAAGCGAAACAGGATACTGTGTTTCAAAACTTGCAAGGTAGTCTGAATGACGTTTATGACGAACAGTGCAGAGGCGTATCTCATGGAAGTGCTGCCAGAGCTCTTTTAACGAATTTTATTTCGGAATTTATTCGTGTTTTTACGTGAAGTAGCTATATTTTCTAAAAATGGTCGGCAGGCCACAGCGAAAAGCTCGGAGGGCCACATTTGACTGATACCGAAAACTGGCTGAGTGAGGGAGTATATGAGGAAAGACGTCACTATCCCTTGTTAATACGACAGATAATATCAAGTTTATCTCCAAAATTAATACGACAGTTAATTAAGTTGGTACATCCAAGTTTAGTTTAGTTTAGGGATAGTGACGTCTTTTGTCATATACGGGCCACATTTGGCCCACGTGTCATGGGTTGAAGAGATCCTTGGTGAAATGTTTGTGTGTATAGCGCACTCACCCACTTTCGCTTTGATCCTAGATATGCGAATCTATGGCTCTTGTGGAGGGCCTGCCGAATATCCCTAGTCATGGATGGTCATTGAGCTCTGTATTAAATATATGCTTGAAAGGCTTTCGCTATAGATTATAGTTGCTTGTTGGAGTTCTGAGCTTTAATGGTTGCCATAACGCTAGTAATTCAGCTTGGAAGATACTATTGTCGTTTTCTAGCTTACTACTCCAGCACTCGATGATCTTATGATCTTTCGCTACTATATATGCTGATGATGTTCCGGAGATAGTTTTCAAGCCATCTGTGTATATATGAGTTCTTTGGCCTCCTATTTCTTTGTCTTTGTTATTCCCGATAGATACTTGGTGTTGATGCAGATTTCGATGGATGGATAGTTATTTGTTTTTCCCGTCGCTGATACTCTTCTGGAGCAAAGATTAACGCACTAATCTTTGCTGGTCGGTGTAGACCATAGTTTCCCAAACATTTTGTTTCATCGCCCCCCTTCATCAGAATTTTTTTTAATCTCTTCGCCCTCCGACTCAAGTGAACCCATAAGCTCCTATGTTGAATGTGCAGCTTGTATCGCCCCCGGACCCTGGACTATTCCATTGCCCACCACAGGGCGATATTGCCCACTTTGGAAAACACTGGTGTAGACGTAACAATAGTCCCATTTGTGTTTCATGATTCATCCATAGGATCCAAGGCGGACAACCTGTAATGACATATAGTGCACTATTTGGTGTTGTATGGTACGCTCCTCTGATATATGTACAATAACAAATTACGTTGAGCTGAGTCTAATTTCTGTTTCATAGAGTTGGTTGCGCTTGCGTGCCAAATAGGTATCGCGTAAGCCATTATTCTTGTTGCTATTGTCCAATAGAGAACTCGTCGGTGTCGGTACCTGATTCCCCCATTTCGCTTCGCTGATGTTTTGGACCTGGAGAAGAAGCCTATTGATTTTATCGGTTTGTTTTTCTATATGTGGAATCCAAGTTAGTCTAGAATCTGGGTACACGCCGAGGTATTTTAATACATCTGTTCCCAAACCATGCCACTAATAGTTCCAGCCATCTGTCGATATGCCGAAAAACTTCACGTAGTGGTGACTTTTACGATGAAAGCAAAAGTGGCCATCTCTCCCCCCCCCCCTCTGTTGTTGTTCTTGGCCGTGCAGTTTTTCTTTACAATAAATCACTATTTCTTAGTGAGACTTTGCAAATAATTAAATCTCACTCATATTAATTTCCCTGAAAATTTGAGAATCATTCTATGCATTAACTTCAAGTCGCAATACATTCAAGGTCTCTTCAGAAAAAAAAAAGAAAGAACGTTGCGTGGCATTTTTACAATTAAATGAAGAATAAAAGTTATTAAGACACTGAAGTTGCACTGTTTATGTGTAATACAACTTTATGCAAATTTGTTAAACTTCTATGAGAAATGGCTATTTTATACATTTCCCCCTTACACTTTTGGGACAGCGTTTTTTCCTTTTATTTTTGTTATAACTGAAGTTGGAATATTGTTATTCATGTCAAAATTATTTCAATGGTGTATGTTAATTAGTTCTGCAATTGTTTGTTGAAACTATTATGAATGTTACTTTCGCTCATATTTTATTCAAAAAAATACTCGTTCCCCCATGCTTTTGAGACACGCTATACATTCTTTATCTTTTGAACCGTTGGATATACTTTTTAATTATAAAAAAGTATAAATATGTATATTCATTCACCAGAGAAAAAGTACGTCTGTGAAAATTATACGGTATAATCATTTTGTCTTGTTATCTGTATTCTCAATTGAGAATGATAAATTATTACGCTATTTTGCTATTTTTGGCACTTTACTTGAGTTTGAAATATGATTGCGTTATTATTGTTTTATTACGAGATTTTAATATATTTTCTATATATTGTTGATTGTTATGAACCAAAATCTGATATAATATTTAATTTAATTTAAAAAATTATGATGAAAATTTTCATATACCATATATCGTACTGAAATAATCTTGAGAAGAATGATCTTTCATTACTGAACGTGTTTAACTAAATTAAATCATGAAAGAATAAAAACATCAATTATGGATCGTTCAAATACTTCGAATCGAGGACACCAGTATCGACTAGTTAGGGATAATTATAGGTATGTTTTTGTAGCAGGGTATTTTTCCTCCAACCGGGCTGTGAATGCGTGGAATAGCTTACCTTCTGATGTCGTGAATTCTCTAGCGATAGATACCTTCGAAAGGAAATATGATAAGATGGTGGTAATAATCGAGAAGCTATCCATATTTAAAGAATGACAACCATTATTTCTATGAGCAGATATTTTAGTTGTTTAATTACCCTTTCTGGTTATTTTTGGGTAGCTGTATTTACGCAACGGCAACCATAATTTTATGGGCTTTTTTCTAATACTGTTTATTTTCATCTCCTTTTATTTCTCCTTTTACCTTTTCCAGCCTCCTTGTCCGGAATTTTGCCTGTTGTGGTTTCGATTTTTGTACAACTCCCCCCTCCCGCCCATCCTATAATCTAGAATTTGACGATCCTAGAAATCATGATTATTTTTAACTCACAACAAAGACTGTTTCAGCAATCACCATAAAAAATTATGAAATGGCCACGGAAGGAAATGCATCCGTGTAAGTGTAGCGGGATGTCATTACTGCCGGTGACATAGTAATAGCGATGAAAGGATTAATATATGCCATTCACCCTTTTACTTCCTTCAAGGTTAGATCAAATCATCTCATACTTCAAAAAATTTTGTTCCATCAGTAACAACAGTAGAGCTTTCAAATAATATCAGTGCGGATGTTATCAATATTATGGATATTGTAAGTAGTTCGGAATCGAAAAAAAGTGGAGTCGAATCCAACCAGTTCTCAATGGAACTGAAAAATGCTGGTGCTGGCGATGCTAGAAGTGATCAACAGAATCGACGCGTTGTACATTTTTTGGGATTGTGTGGTATCGATACGAACTCTAAAGAAAAGATTCACCAGAAGATATTTTGCTCTAAATTTGCGGTTTTTTACCTGATGTGTTTCACTTACGTGTTCGCACTCCGGATGGTGAGCTTGTTCCGAAATAAACTTAACGTCATCCGTATTTCCTCAATGTTTATCGCGTTAATTTGTTTTGGCATCTGGTTATCAGCCCAGATCCAATCTAACAAGATTGTGGCACTTCAGAACGATCTAAGTAAACTCATCCGAAAAGACGATTTTCCATCACGAAACAGTATGTCTTGTAAATTAATGCTTTTTTCACTGGTCTTGTCGTTCGCTGCTGTGGGGATAGACATCGTTACTCTCATTACGAATCCCGATGGCTTCAACCTCACATTTTATACTTTTGGTATCGTCATTAATCCCTCAAGTTTATCGATATTCCTCGTAGTGCTCGGAAAGACAACTACTCTTTGCATTACTTACGCTTTCCCTTCGCTACTTTTGTATGCGTACAATTCTTTCAGCGAACGCATTTTCTCCATGTTAGATTCGTTCAGAAGAAGATCTGTCAACGATATCTCCGACCAAAGTATTGAAGTCATGTTTGACCAGCACAAACGGATGCTAGGCATCGTACGGCAACTGCAGAATGCTTTTTCAGCGCCGTTATTCATTCTGTTCACAAAAGAATTTTTTCATTTATTTCTGTTGCTGTCAGTTCTGATATTTTATACCAAAGTTTTCGGAAACGCAGTGCGTGTAGCAACAGTGACGTGCCTCATGTTGTATAGTATCTGCTCTTTGTATGGAACCATAATTTTGTGTTCACGAATACCCTCTTCGCAAAAACACATCAGAGACATTTATAGAAACATCTACGAAGATCGAATACATTCTAAACGGGTGGAGATGTATTGTAACTCATACACACACAAGCTTTTGAGAGCAATAATCGACAGAGAAGTCATATACATGTCAGCTGGGAATGTGGTAAAAATTATCAATCGCAACATTTTGAAATCGATTGGTGCTTTTGTGACGTATGCTGCACTGATAATCACCCAAGTAAAACAACCTGAGATAACATCTTGTGTGAATGTTAGGAATAATACTTTTAGTGATTCCGGTTGAACTTTGAAGATCGATATCCAACAATAAGACTGTAAATAATTTGGCTAAATAACGCTTATTTCATAAAATATGTTGTTCAGATTTACAAAATTTGCATTTTTTGATGAAAATGCAGTAATTTTAGTTATTTTATATGGTTTTTTATAATTCAATGCAGATATATATTTTTTATTGGAAGCCTTTATTGTTCTTGCCTCTGTGGAGAAGAAAATGGTCACGCAATGTTAAGTGCTATTCTATTATTCACCGGAGCGAGTTAGTTTATTTCGAATTCATTCCCCAGTAACACAGCAGTTTTGGTAGAATGTGGGATCGGTATTGGTCCGACATAGAAACGTTGAAGAAATATTGAGAATGACGGAAATACTTCAGAAATCAATGCACGACCGATATCGAACGATGTTGTAAAAATTACATTTACTCTGCTGCTGCCAACAAATATGTTCCTTTTGTCTGAAATTGTTTTACTCTCATTATAGCAGTCTCTTGCTTTCAAGGAGAATATATATAACTTTTTTTTTTTGCAATTTATCTCATTTGAAATAAAATATCCAAATTTATTAAATTTCGGATTAATTAATTACTTAATACAATAATTACCACTTAATTCTTGTATATAGACTGTGTATCGTATACATGTAACAAAAATTATCAATACTTAATTACTTAATCAAAATTTCCGCTCTCATCATCATCTCGAAATCTCGACTTGTAAAAAACCCGATCCCGATTTTTGATCCCGTAGAACAGCAGTTCTCAACTTTTCTTGACCCACGGAGCCCTTCCCGGTATATAATTTTTATGACGGAGCCCGTAGGCGTATTTTTTATTTATTCATCAAAGTTACTGATTTATTGTTATTATTCAAAAATATTAATAATTATTTTTCTCAAATGTACTGGTTTTTTCCCCTCGAGCTGCTGCGGGTCCCCTGGGAGTTCACACGGAGCCCTTAGTACTCCTGGGAGCATCGGTTGAGAACTGCTGCCATAGAAGATACAAAGATCAGCGAGAGCCAGTGGTACTCAAGAGGGCAACGTCTTCTCAGAAATAAGTCAAGCCGAAAGATCGAGAGTATAAATATTACATAAATATTAATATAATTATATTTCAGTGTTAAAAGTTTATTTTAAAAAATTAATTATAAATGAAGAGATGGCAACAAGTTGAAGCGGAGAAGCTGAGACGAAGAATTGTTTCATAATAAGGTAAGAACTCGTTCATTTCGTTTTTTTATTTTGTTTAACATTGTTTTTGCACAGGCGTCTCAATGATTTCTGGGTCCCAGACTCCAAAGCATTTTGACCTCCCATGAGTCACACGTTCATATACAGGGTGTCCTGTAAGTGTTGATGCTACCTTTATCTCATCAACCGTCCGTCGTAAAAGTATAGTTTCAATTTAAAAAAAATGCTCAAAAGGCGTTCAAAAATTACCCTGTACCAGTTTTGAGAGTGAAAGTACAGTGTGTCACAAAATGTGTACAACGATATCTTTTTTTAGTCAGCAGAGTGTCGTTATATTGAGGTTTCACTGTAATTAATTAATTTTCTGTTCTTTAAATTGCTAATTGATTACACATTCCCTGAATGATAGAGACAGCAAGTTTCAAAAAAATTATCAATTATTAATTAATTATGCTTACGAACGTTTGCATTACGGGCTTTTACCGTGACACATACGAAGGCATATAATTATAAACCTTTTATTTTTTGAACCGTTCGTGATGGAAACATACTTTGAATTAAATAGCATGTTGTATTAAAATAATATGTTACCATGTTAAAAATATCAATTCATAACATGTCTATAGTATATCGATGTCCTTCAGGAATTGCTTCATTGTGGATCAACCTCATTCAATGGTTAGATGAAAATCCAAGAGCATGAAATGCAACAAAAATAACCAAACGGGAGAGAAACCGGTACTAAATTACATACACCATTCATGAACAACGTATGGTCGCGGGCCGAATCCGGCTTTTGGAGCCATTTGATGTGGCCTACGACTTCAAACCTAATTTTGTTGAAATTAAAACAAACGGCACACACATTTATAGATACAGTCGAATCCCATTATAACGAACTCTAAGAGACCAGAGAAATCACTTCGTTATAACGAAATTTCGTTATGAAGAAATTCAAGGTTTTTGCATTGTTCCTATGTAAACTTATCTGGGGGATTAGAAAAGTGTTCGTTAAAACGAGATTTTCGCTTTAATGGTATTCGTTGAAACGGGATTCGACTATAGCTTAATAGGCCAGCGGCAGAATTACAGATCCCTTGAGTCACCCCCGGCACATTTACAGATAACTTAATGGACCAGCGGCACATTTACAGATAACTTAATGGACCAGCGGCAAATTTAAAGACCACTTACGTGGGATTCGACTGTATTACAATTAGTTTCCGAATAATTTTTGTTTCAGTAGCAATTTTTGAAATTTTAGTGCGACATGTATATATGTCCCATTAGCTGTCAAAGGTTCAAAACCTGTGGCATATTCACAGATCATTTGAGTTATCCTCTACACTGTCCCAAATAGCTTAAGTGATCCACGGAAAACTCTTAAGTGACCTGCGGCACAGTTCTCGGCACCCCTCAATGCAAGTTCCCATCTCTTAAGTTACCCATGGCACAGTTCTAGATCATTCAAGTGGCCCGTGGCACATTCACAGATCATTTGACTTATCCTCTGCAAAGTCCCAGACCACTTAAGTGGACGGCGGCACATCTACAGATCACTCAAGTGACCTGTGACATAGCGCTAGAGCACTTAGCGGCTCTCAGTACAGTGATATGGAATTGACCAGGCATACCCCCACGACATAGTCACAGATCATTCAAGTGGCCTGCGGCACATTTCTAGATCGCTTAAGTGGTTCGTGGCACAATTATAGATCGCCCAGGTGATCCGCGAAGCGTTCACAGATCACTCAAGTGACAAGTCTGCAACCTGATGAAGTGGCCCGCATGCTCCTTAAGGTTGAGCACCCTTGGTATACACTTTCCCTAACACAGCCTAGAACCAGACTTTGATCGGATAATGTTCCAGATGACACTCAATGATCTTTGTGTGTGTGTTTGTGTGTCCCGACTTATTCACTATCCAATGACCTTCAGCACAGACTAAAAAAGACAATGAACAAAAGATATTTCCTTTTATTTCTGCAGAGAATTATAAAGATTTAGAACGCGAATTTTTCCAAACAAAATTTCCAAATCCACACAATAGAATTTCCATCCATTGAATTAAGTAGCAAACAATTTCGCGATCAGAAAGTCATCATAAAATGAAAATGGACGAATGATAGGGACTGACTAGACCTACTATAAGAGAGAGAGAGAGAAAAAAAACGTATTGGAAGTAATAAGATAATATCGTTATATAGAGAATTAACTTGCGAAATCCGATGAAATTCAATGACCTCAAAGAAATGGATCGGCAAGAAAACTGTCTTATATTATTATTATTATTATATTAGGGGAGTTACGAGTCGGGGGGGAAAAATGGCTATTGTTGGGAAATCGCATATAACGTGGACATTTTCACTGAATCGAATAAAATTGCCTGAAGGCATTGTTTTTTCTTTGATAGATTATACTTACCACGTGCTTGGATGGGGAGCTTGTTTTGAAACATGTTGTGGGACAAGGCACGATCCGATTCATATCGAGATCGGATTTCGATTCAAGATGGTTCTATCAAGAAACATTCTTTTTTCCCCCGCAAATTCTGTCGACAATATTGGATGATTTTGAGCTTAAGGAGCATACCAAAGTAATTTTGTTTTTATTTGGCAATGTATAGCTGGAAGTGATGCTTATGGGTAAAGGCACGGAACTCCTCAGGCATATGGAAAATGGTGCGCATATTCATTTCTCAGAATTCGTGTGTCTCTCATAGAGTCCCAAAACAAGTGTGGTGAGAGCGTCACCACACCTCCTTAAGGACACAATAGTTGAGTAATAATTCTCCGCCGTGGATGCTTGGATGGCAGTAAAAGTGTGTGGGAGTGAGGGGATATTTTCCCCTTTTCACATCCGGGGTTACTTTAAGAACTTTTTATCTCTTTTTTGGCACCAGTAACTTGATATTCATGTTAGAATGCGATGAACATAGAAGTCATTTACGACATTGACTTGCAAATGGTTTCCGGGTTACTAGTCCATGGTCTAGGAGATTTTCTTAGTGACGTTTCGCCCACATCTGTGGTAGGCATCATCTGAGGTTATTTGGAAGTAAGTCTCCGCGGCAAGCGAGAAAGGCTTCGTGCATCTACTGTCATTGACTTGTTCTCTATATGCACTTCTGAGACTTATCGCCTGCAGAAGAACGGCTTCTTTCTTAGATCGGCTGCAGAAGAACCGCATTGGTTGGCTTCTGTGGATGTATTGTGCGCTAATTGGCTGCAAGTGGTGTCTGGCGGCGATTAGTTGTCGAGGTCATTTTCTCTCTGGCATTCATTGGGAGCACATCTCGACTCTCTACGCCACTGAAGTACCGGGACCTAAGTGGGATGCACCTTCATCGGAAGAAAATCTCCTAGACCATGGCCTAATTACCCGGAAACCGTTTGCAAGTCATTTAACGCCGGGCATGAAAGCCTCAGACAATATTTACGACATTACTTTCCATCGCAAGTATTGTTTGTCTTGACGCGTTTTATCAACCTTCTCATTTTGGCGGTAGAGATTTACGACACCCACTTTTCAACAATGTCCGCATCACATCACAAAAGTATTCTTAATGATCAGAAGCTGATTCTGAATCGCTGTGGACGGTACTTTGATGCGAGCCAAAGGGCCTAGAAGCGGTTAAACGACCTCGTCGAATAACTGTAAATACATTCCCATCCGTATGACTAATGATATTGTAATATGAAGTTACAGTAATTATATAACTAACGTTCATTTCCCGCGAACTAAAAATACTGCCTATTGTTTCTTGTTTGAAAGAAAATATCCAAAGAATGCAAGTAATCCATTGGGGGAAAAAAGTGTTTTCTTGTATATTTTATTTTCGTGTCTTCTCAGAAGAAAGGCGTCAATAGTTGTGATGGAATAAGACAAGTTTCTCTCTCTAGAAGCTTCTATCGTGCCTGGGCGTGCCACGTTTTAGAGACAAACTACTTATTCTACTTTTCTTTACTTAAAGACGTTTCTATTTCTAGAAGCAACACGAAATAGTTATACAAGTAAAGTGTCTATGATATCAAAGACCCTAATTAGAAAATCAGTAGATGCTTATTTTAGTAAAGGTTATACACATGTGTGACAGAGAGGTTAAAGAGGGTCACTCAAGGGTCTTTGAACGTGTTAAAGATATAACCAGAAATTTTCATTCGCTTTGTTTCTTGGCAGCTGCGTAATGTTTATAATTGAATAACAATATCGTTGCTTCGAACTTCCTTCTCTCGAACTTTCCTTATATCAACTGTACTTGATTTATTATTGTTTTCAGTCTTTCCTTTGAAGTCTTTTCTTTAATACTGGGTTTGTGGATGGACAGAGAAAGAAAGGTATGACAAAATAGAATGATATGATACACACCTAAGTCGATAGATTTTACTTTCCTTTATGATACTCTGTGAATACATGTATTATATTTCATTAGTTGGTAATTTTATTTTTAACCTACTATGTGTCCTTTGAATGTGGCTGAAATCGGGTTACCAGAATTTCAACTCACAAATTATGGACACCCACGGCTGACCACAATTCACAGATATTTATTAATGTGGAACGTTCTCTGCCGGTTGTTTCTAATCGGATCGGTGCCAGAAAAATATCAAATAACAAGCAAACGTTGGTAAGTCCCCCGCTTATAACTATAAATTCTCGATATCTTGAAGCAATTTGAAACTCCAGTTTTTTTATTTTCTGCTACTCGAAATAATATCAATTGATGGAAGCACTTTGAGGCATTACTTCATGGATAAAATCATGCCGAGAAAAAATGCTAATTTGGAACCAAAAACGCATGTGGGACCAAATCAAAGTCAAATCCTCTTCCTCTTTTGCACGTATATTGTAATTTAATTTCAATGGGGAACATTTTTTTTTAAACTAATGCTACTAACAGGGACAAGACCTTCAAATGCATTTCATGTACTAATTTAATAGGTGCCACCAAACCAGGCATCAGGCATCTTCATCCTGCGGCTTATATACATCGATATCTCTCTGAGATGTGAAGTGAGGTGTGTCTGATATTTTAATGTTCAATGCGGCTTACGATTTCCGAGGTGCTTCCCAGAATATTTAAGAGTACCTGTTGCTTATGTGCGATTTCGTACTTGGCGAGTACTGATGAGTTCTCCTATAAAATATTGTCATATAAGTTGCAAATGCTGCGTTTAGTTTCTGGTAAATGTCCGAGTAGAAACATGCGTTCTCCTTTGATGGTGAGCTGTTCAATGTGATGAGCTCCAGTTATAGAAATTTCTTGGAAAAATGCCATAAAAACGGAAGCAAACGCTTTGAGAAATTGTATGTCCGATTCCGTAGCTTTTGTATCGACGCTATACGCAACGCTCATTAAATTATTTTCTATGGTCATATTTTTCAAAGTGTGTGCTGCGGCTCCTAGGGGTGTCACCAACGTTTGTCAGAGGCGTTGCAGTGAGATTTTCACATTGATGTGTGGGTCTGTTCGAGACTATTCTGGGTAGTCACAGACAAACAATGACTGAGACTCCCTTACAGCAGGTGGCAAAAGTTCGAGAACCACTGCTCAGTTGGAATCAGCTGAGACAACCAATTAGTGCCGTTATAGCTACGGTGTTCTTATACAACCGAGTTTGACTATATATTCGCGCTAATTTTTATAAATGATACTCATTTCACAAAACAATATTTTCAATAAAAAATTCAGAATCCTACATGAAACCAAATTAATTTGCTGATTAGTCAAAATTGATTAAACACCGATGCTAAATCAAGGGGGAAAAATAAAAGTGTGTGTGTGTTTTTTTTCAATACCGAAGTACATTGAACCAGGAACGTTCCAACACACACACAAAAAGACCAGCTAAAAGAAAAGACCACCAATACTTTCTCCTCGGAAAAGAATCTACCTACGCTTTTCTCTCTCTAAATACATAATACATCTTATAGCAGAACTAAATTAGGAAGTTCTAAAGGTTCAATTCGCGAGTGGGTTTCGGGATGATGACCAGCACAGGTGGAAAAAAAAAAAGACTAGTAACCAGAGCCCTAAGGGTCATCATGTATTCGATGACGAGACAGAAATAATTGAGGATAAAAAGGAGTTTTCGCTTTCTTTTAGTATTTCTCCCATAGCCTCAAGGTCCGAATGACACCATCCATAATAATACCAACAACGACGAATGACCAGACCGCGTTTTTTCCTTTTACTTCAAATTAAAGGGAAAATTAATCTCTCTCATTCTCTCATATATATAATTTCCACGTTTTTTTTTTAAATATTTCATTTCACTATCGTCAGCTCACGTTGAAATCAAAGCCTCGTTAATCAATGGCTTTTTCCTGTACCTTCTCCAAAAAATTCCTAATTTTTCTTTCGAGCAATAATAATTGCTCCTAAGTTTTTTTTTATTATTATATATTATAGTCTTATATAGGGCTATTATTTATGATTGGAAATACGTTTAATCGCTGACGTTAAAAGGGCTATCAGATGGGTTCAAGTGTCACCCCTAATAATACTAGGGTGTATTGAACATGTTCAATTTTTTTTTTTTTTTTTTTTGAAATATAAAATAGTGATATTCCTCTTCCGTATATAACGAATTGATTCCGTTTAGTTATTCTTATGTGGGGTAGATGCAAAAGAAAGAAAAGGGTATTGCCGCGGCCAGAACAATGTCGAAGGTTAAGGAAGTGCGTGGATCGAGTGGGCAGTACGCTCGTTCTTTTAATATTAATTGACGCTATTTGTTTCTTTTTTTTTTCTTCTGTTCCTAAGTTGTATTGTTCTTCCCTCTTCAATTATGAATATAGGGCTTTGGATATCGATTGGTTTTTTTTTTTCTTATGAGCTAAATAACGTGGAAGAATCCGTCTATTCCGGAAAGAACGCCATTTGTACAGGTAAAGACTTGAAGAGAACTAGAAAAACTGTTTTCATTTTAGCTGTTTCATTCATCCATCTGATACATATAAGTAACTTGGTATAATTTTATATAAACATAACGTAACGCTCCGAAGTTCTACCAGGTTCCCATTGGTTCATCAGAAAGAAGCATATACGTAGAGATACCAAGATTGAAACGATCATAAATTATGCCAAAAAGCTCTCACACTGCTATGATTTTCTTCTCAACTCTGAAAATGAACACCTTCGTGAAATCTCCAATTACAATAGCATTGATACTTTTAGACTTGACATGGCTAAAAATTTTCTTGAAATGTCTAGTCCCAATGGTCCGCCTCTGTGACATGTACTTGTATTTTATGGCAAATGTTTCTCTTCTGGTACTGTCAGAACTGATGCACTTCATATGCCATTGCAAATACTTTACGACTTACCCATATTATATTCCGTATTTAACCTCAAGTTGATTATTCATCATTATTTACATATCTTCATTATCATATTCATTAAGCATTAAATTAATCGCATCAATATTAACACGTTGCATCTTCAGCATTTTTCTCATCTATGGTGTGACTTTATCATCATTTATTCATATAGAATCATATTATCACGTATAATCAGTTAGCGTCAATTATCATTAATATATATGTTATCCATTCGTTCCTGTGGAGGTGACTGGTAACTAACTCCTGGGGTGAAGATGTACTTCCAGCTACATTTCTTTTTCAAAATTTTCGCTATATTATAGATTATGTGAGGTGACTTTTAAATTGTCATCAACCCTATTCTCTTATACCAGCCATGGCTTCAATGCACTACTGCATTTAACTGGAAGAGCGATGATGGTGGGGTATGAGTGGTTAACGTTTCATCTACGGCACCCCCGATATACGAAGGTTCAAGGAGCCGAGTTAAATTGTAGCTTCCAATTATTTTTCTTTACTTCTAGACACAAATCGTAGATTATCTAAAATTTGGAACTAAGTGACTTTCGGTGCGGACGGATTATTCCGCTTTCGGTGATAAGTAACAGCATCATTTGCGGGCTATTCCGAGCTTGGTGATAAAGGGTAAAAAATTCGCGGAACATAAAAAAATTATTTCTATCCTTCATTAAAAGTTTTCGATAAATAGCTTTTTTTTAATTCCAAAAGCAGACTTCCAATAGAGTCTTGGCAAAGGTCGTCTCTGGTCCTAAAAATACTGGTCCTTAAAAAAAAAATTATGTTATTAGTTGGAACACGGTGATTGGAAGAGAAAAAGCCTATGAACCATTTGAAGTACCTTCGGAGATACCGTAATACCTGATTGATGTTTCTGTTCAATGACATCACTACAATTACGCCAATCAAAATTCTTTTATGAAGTCTGAAAAGTCATTATGGTAAAAGGAAAGACGCGATCGAAACAAATCATAGGAAGTTATCTGATTCGGCATGTGATTCAGTTCCTTAATTGTAATCTTTAATAACTTCTCACAAGGTTGAATCGATGGCGTTCAAGCCGATATTATCGGTTGATGTTTAATTGTTGTTATAGGGTAATTTAGAATGAAACATTGTTCAATAACGGACTTCTCGTTTTATCGCCAATGTGGCCGTCTATTTTTTCTCAACCCTTTATTTGGCAGTGTAGCTTTCAAGCAAAACGTATTACTTTATTATATTTTGAGCTCATTTCGGCATTGACTCTTCTAAGCAACTCCTAAACATTCGATTTTTTACTTGTGAACTGTTCATGAAGTTTCGATAATTACCAGCAGAATGGCTCAAAGGTACACGTGTCTCCTATTTCTTGATATGCTGAGCAAGCAGGATTTTTGACCCTTCATTTTGGAGGGAAATACATGTGTAGAGGAGCCAGATTGCCACGCATTCTTCAACTATGATAAGAAAGTAAGTTGGTAAACAATAAATGACATTTTTATGCTATTCAAATCTACGTAAATCATATAAATACAGTGTATTCTCTGAAGTGCAACATCCCATATTTTTTTAAAAATCGAAGGGGAGACCAATTTCAAGTTGGAAAACATAAAAAGGCAACCTCAACCAATCACCACTGTGCCGCCAATGGAGTTCGAACCTGGATACTCACGATGAGAGTCTGTTAAATCTAGGGATACCCAGGCCACATCGCCATATAGAAATATCGGTTCATTATCCTCACGGACTATGTACCTCTGGAAATGTTTTTATATATAAAAGCATACATTTTACAAAATGTAATATAACCATAAGAAGTATAAAATCACAATGTACGTATAAAATCAAGTAACTAGATCATGATCTACGTCAGGATCGTAGCGTGTCTTTTCGGGGTACTTTTTCTTGGGGCTCCTTTGAAAGGGTTATTTGTATGCAAAATAAGTGTATGCTTTTGTGGGGGGACCACATTTGTCTTGGAGACCCCAGCCTAGTTACGGGCCTAATCTACATATACAATCATAACGCAAATATATAATTCTATATTGCATGTTAAATCTTAATTCGAATATGAAAATAATAAATTGTATATTGAAATCATAAATATTCATATAAATAATGAATCTGATATAGAATAATAATCGGGTTCAGCTTCAAAATTTAATTTCTACGTCATTATACTGTTCTTTTTCCACCAGTCTTCTTTATAGTTGATCACTTTCTTTTTTTTCTTTGAGAACGGCGATGTGGTGTAGCCTGTACTTGTACTATTGGTTGGAATGACATCTGTGGGTTCACTTTGTCTTCATTGTCTTTAGGTCATATTCACCTAATAAATTTCTTGACTTTATTCACTCCCCTTTTGTTTTTGAAGATCTCTCTGATCCAGAGTGTGACATTTTTAGCAGCGGGCATAGCCATGTACTTTAGATGTGGGATTAATTTACATGTCGTTGAATAGTGGATAGGAGTACCGATTTTTCACAAAAGTTTTTCGTTTTTTTTAAGCAATGAAGGTAATTTCAAAAGAATCCCTGATTGGTTGTAAAAAATACAAGCTCTCTGCTCCAAGTTTTTGCTTCGCATGAAACTTAGTACTATTTTGTGGATACTTCTTCTTGTTTTCACATCATTCCATCCGGTTTGCCATAGATTATTTCTTTACTTGCCTTTTTTTTTTGCTATCGATGTTGGTAATAATATTTTGATTAATTGCGCTCTATTGATTACCGCTGCTTTTGCCGTTGCGTCTGCTTCTTCGTTCCCCTACTCACCCACGTCCTTTGATCCAAGATATGCTAATTCGCAGGCTTTTGTGGAGGACCGCCAGAATATCCCTTGCCATCTCGTGGTTAGACATAGGGTTCTCTATTGCGTATATACTTGAAAGGCTTTCGCTATAGATTATAGTTGCTTGTTGAAGTTCTTGAGCTTTCATGATCGCCATATGTAACGCTAATAATTTAGCTTGGAAGATACTATTGTCGTTTTCTAGCTTCGTATACTACTCCAGCACTAGATGGTCCTATGATATTTCGCTACTGCATATGCTGCTGCTGTTCCTGCGATAGTTTTCGAGCCATCTGTATATATATATGAGTTCTTCGGTCTCCTATTTCTTTATCTTGTTTATTCTCGATAGATACTTGGTGTTGATGCAGATCTTCCGATGGGTGGATAGTTATTTGTTTTTCCTGTGCCCGTATTCTTCTGGATCAAAGTTTAACTCATCAACCTTTGCTGGTTGGTGTATACGTTAACAACAGGCTCATTGCGTTTCATAATTCATCAATTGGCTCCATGGTGGACAATCTGTAATGACATATAGTTCACTAATTGGTGATGTACACTCCAGTGATATACACCATATATATGCAAATGATGAGGGTCTAGTACGATGCCCACACATCCGCATACAGCCTGGCATTTTTACTGGAATGCTATCCTAGATTACATTACAAATATTGTTGTTCGATGCCTGTTATCATCCTTCTATCTTTGCGGAAAGAGTTTACCATCGCCCTGTATACGTGTAACCAATATCAAGTAACTGACACAAAAAACATGGTAGATTTCAAGCAGCATTTCGTCGTCTTATCTTTTATTGAACAAGAATAATGGGATCTATTTTTTTTTCTTATAAAGAAAAGACAAAAAAATACTTTCATACAAAAACACGCGTCACAAGGTATCAGAAAACGTTCACAAAAGAAAACCAAGCTTTGATATTGATTTTACAATTAGGAAAAGGTTCGAACACAACTCGTATCTCCGATGTGTTCCATGGTATTTCTTTCAAGGAGTTTTCGATTCGAAGTTTCAAGGTAAAAAAAAAGAGGCGAAAATCACAGAAAAACTTATTTATTAACACCAGTCTGATAAAACATACAATTTCGGTAATGAATGTAAAAAAAAACGACATACAATAAAAGCAACAATTTCACGATGAAAATAATAATATTTGTTCCCGCAATGATATCAAAAACCAAGCAATCAAAATAGTTCATATCAACAAGCATTTTTTTTCCAGTTAGAAGACTTTACTACCACCTTGTCTAATGGCGCAAAAGAATAGAAGAGCCAATGATAATCCACCAAACTATAAAAAAGAGTATACAAAAATTTACGATCACGTCATATAATCACATAATATTAAGAGTAATGTTTAACACAAGAATGTCCTAAAATGGACTGACGGTTTTTCAAGAAAAAAATATCCGGAGAACGCCTTGGGTTCGGGCAGCAGATTTGGTGAATAGGCCACATAATTTATTTGGGACGCTGTGCAGATTTTGTATTGAATCTTACCAAACGATGGCACTGCATGCGATTTATAACTTTTACGTGACTTTATGATAAACCTATGGTTACTATAGTTTGTTTCAGGTTAACTTTGCAGTGAAGAGAAAGGTAGAGAGTGTATTCCTTCGCCGCAAAATATAGTTCCCATACATCGGAGGTTTCTGATGATCATTTATATAGAATATTTCAATTTTTTTTATGATTTCGAAAAAGATACTGAAAAAATACCGTTTTGAACCAATGTATATTCGTTTAAAATTTTTAAATTATAAAAAAATATTGGTTACCATTATCAAAAATCCATGGCGAGCTCAAGAAAACTTTGGCGCGATTTCCAAGAAATTTTCCTCGCCAATATCACTGTCGTGCTTTTTTTTTGGTTGCATAATTATATATATATATATGTTATATCGTCATTTTGTTGAATTTCCCAATAGATACAATTTTCCATTCAGTTTTGCATGTAGTTATAGGCCTACACACCCAGACGAATATTCAATCAGTTTTTTTTTCTCCCGAAAATAGAATCCAACGAATTCAGATATTCACTCATAGATTACAGGAAGTGTCCCTCTTTCACGACAGCGCCGATACCGTTGTGAGAGGCTCTCTTTATGGGTGTAGGTTACGGTTCCAGGCACCCCCCCCCCTTTTCTTAAAATTATTTATTTCTTGCCGAGTTCGTAGGATGGGGTGGTTTCTGAATTCGAATAGCCGATAGCGGAGGGTGTTGACATAAGTAATGTCTCTTTTGCACCCACACCAACACGCCATCTTCTCCCCCACAGCAGAGGCTGTACCTCCAGATGCCCCTTCGGTATCTCTCCAGATAAATATAAATAAGCAAGAGAGAGAGAGACCCACAATGGTTTAGGCTTGCAGTGTATTTTTTCCTTCTGTGACAGTTGTATCTTTCTTTTCACCAGAGATAGAAACACCCGAGTATTTATTTGATTTTGTTCTACACATCTTTACACGCTTTGACAGATCGCAGCGAAAATTCGCAGAAAAGAAGAACCCAAGATGCATTTTTAAAAATCAGATATAGTCACGACCCCAACTCTCTCATTGTGGCATGAATTATCTACGATTAACAACCATAGAAGAAGAAAACCACAACATCCATCTTGAGAACAAATCAGGCTTAAGAGCATCATGTCCCCACCCCCGGGCAGCATTATTCCATCCTACACCTAGGATTTTAACACGGGGTTACGCGCATTGGCCGAGATCACTATTACGTCACTAAAAGCGGAGGTGGGGCCAAAAACGAAAGAGGGAAGAGGGCTCAAAATGTTTTAGTATTATATGTTATAGCAAATGTAATAAATCGGTTCGGTTATAATGCATAACTAATCGATTTAATTGCTGATCGTCTCCATAAGTTTGATAATTTTTTGCGGCGATTATGCATAATACTCGAGCATAGTTAGTAAATTTGATGAATATAAAAAAATACTCAAATTTACTGGAGATGTGCATGATAAGAAGCACAAGCGTACCTGGTTAATTTGATAAATACATGAAATTTATCAAATGCGATGAATTTAGAACAATTTATCATGTTTACCAACGACGCTTGGATGTTATGCATAATCACCGGTAAAAGTGATAAATTTAGGGAAATTCATAAAAGTTAGCAAAATGGCCGGTGATTTGCATTACAACCCGCTATTATGCATAATAACCAGATTTATCACATTTATCACGCAATATAACGTAATAAATCCGGTGATTATTGCATAATTGTCGGTTTTATATTGGCTTATGAATAGCAAAGAAGAGTTTTGTGGGTTATTTTTTCGATTTCCATTTGAGTGAGACAGTCGGAACCCGTATTTCAAAAAATTGCTCGTACATAAAACCATAATAGTACAAGCAAGTTTTAGTTGAGTGCCAATCCAGATAGTGCGATAATCATAAAAAGAACCACAGCTTGCCTCACTTTTCAGTGACGTAATTATGATCTTAGCCAATGAGCGTAACTGCATATTAAAATCTTAGGTATAGGATAGAATAACGCCTCCGGGCAAATCGATATTTCTATCGATTCCTATCTCATTATCATGAGATGATAAATAAGAGTTTATGAAATTGGGGTCTTTGATTGTATACCCATAGAAGCTTTTAAAAATTCGTGAAATCAAAAAATTGGTTAAATGAAAGTTATACCGAGGTACGGTCGTAAATTTTGTTAAATACGAGTTTGTTGCATCGAGGTCCGATTTGAGAATTCGACGAATAAAATTTGTTTCTGGAATGTTCGGAAAAATTCGTTAAATCAGCGTTCATTATATCCGGTTCAGATTCTCGATCAAAAGCGCGGTCATCTAAATAATAAATCTTAGCACGGCAGTGAGACCGAGTTATTATATTTACCAATACTAAATACTGATTATGGATAATAACCATAAAATGTGGTGAATTTACGATTTGTCGTTTTACAACGACGCTTGGACATTATGTATAATCGCCGGCTGAAGTGATAAATTTTCAAGTATATAGTAAATTTACCAATGACGCTTGTGGGAATTATGCATAATTGCCAGTAAAAGTGCTAAATTTAGGGAAATTTATCAAACTTACCAAAATTGTCGGGGATTATGAATAACATATTAACGTTTGAGCGCACGTCAGAATTTTCAAATGGGTGGTCTTCCATATTCATAGATGGTGCTCGTGATGGTTAGGCTCATTATATCTATGGTTGACAGATTCCAGTTTTTAAGTATAGCCCTACTTGATTTAAAGAAACCGTAGAGAAAGAATCTATCGTCTTTTTAAATATATATGTCACGGTAAATGCTATTAATTTGGTTATTATGCATAATCACCGATAATTTCGCGGCAAGTTTTATAAATTTCCCTAAATTTATCACTTTAACCGGTGATTTTCGCATAATATCCCAACATCGTTGGTGAATTTGATAAATTTGCCTAAATAAATCACTCTTTCCGGCGCATAACAACCAAGTGTCGCGTCCATTGTAAACATAATAAATCGTATATACTATGTATGATAATTCATACATGTAATGCAACATTGTATCGGGTACGATCGTAAAATTTGTTATCATTATATAGGTATCCGATTTCCATCACACACGTATTTTATTTGGAACATTTTTCATGGTTATCAAACTCGCCAATTACACAGGGTATTATACATAATCGCAGATGAAGACGATAAATTTCAAGTTTTCATCAAATTTACCAACGACGCTTGGATGTTACGCATAATCACCGACAAAAGTGATGAATTTATCAAACTTACCAAGACGACTGGTAAGAATGCATAATAACTGGATTTACCGTAACATGCGTGTAATTTATCACTTTAAACGACGCCATTCTTAATGATATATCGAAACTACGAAGTATGAACAAAATTACCTGCAGTAGAAGGATGGCAACAGTGATTCCACCAATCAAAGACGCTTTCGATTTCAAGTAATTCAATAGTTTGTCCAAACAACCCTAAAACAAAATTCAATCTATTAATTGATGATCGATTGATAACAAAACAATTTTGTAATTCTTTATAAAATGGTTGTCCAGTGTTTTCAGGAAAAAAAAATTATATTATCAAAAACAATTTATATTATAAAAAATGATGATATTCAATTTATTTCTTCAGGTGATAATAGAAAAGATCACAACTTAATTTTATGCGCAGTAAAGACTCTCGAGCGCAGAATTGCGCAGTTTTCGGCCCGTAGTCCAGTTGCGGACAGCAAAGAGGATCTATCCGGGTGTTTCGTTATAAAAGTATCGATATAGGCTTCCCCAAAACACGATATACAGGTTGTCCTGTAAATTCCAATGCGGTCTTTATTTCATGAACCGTTCGCCGTAGAGGTATGATTTCAATTTTAAAAAGTCTCAAAATGCGTTCAAAAATTACCTTGTACAACTTTTGGAAATACAGTGTAGTTAGGGAACGGGGGGGGGATACTTTATGAAAATCTAGATTTTTTATTTTGCGATAAATTGTATTTTTAGCTCCGAAACTAGTACAGGGTGATTTATGAATGCATTTTGAGCATTCTTTACATAAAACCATAACTCTACAACGAACGTTGTTGAGATAAAGACCGCATTAGTACTTACAGTGTAATACCCTGTATACCTAGAGTCCTAGATTGACCATATTTGCTTCATAAAAATACCGGAAATTGATCGACGCCAATTACACTGTTCTACAAACCATTTTTATAGGTGTAGCAGCCGCGATTCTTATGCCTCTTGTATTCAAATCTGTGATTTGTTTCTCCGTGTCTCCATCATAGTTTTCAAGTAATAAGCGATTTCAGATTTTTTATTTTTTTGTGTATCTATGCAAGTGTGTGTAAAAATATGTGATAATGATTATTATAGTCACTTTTAAAATTGTATCGCAACATTCCAGAACAGAATTATATCATATAAATTTTATAAAAAAAAAGTTATATACTGATAGAAAATATCAACTAATCTATGTTTTCCTCAAGAATTTAAAAAGCTTTATTTTCTCTCGCTTCTGTGATCACGTTTGCTCTGTCAAATAATGTTTCAGCAAACATTGCAAGCATCTATTTCCTTTCATACCGCTTTTCTATGGTTATTATGTCTTCATGAAATCTTTCACACCATGTTCATTAAAAACATCACTGCAATTCTCGGGGAAATAATGCAGATATGAATATAAGAAATGCAATTTTAGAGACATGTTGCATCCTAAACACCCGAATGCATTTATCAGCTGTTGCACCCATTCTTCACACTTGTTAGCTCTTTTCTTTCCTAGAAAATTTTGCGTTACATTCTTGAAACATACCCATGCACTTTTCTCTCTTTCGGTGCCAGGCATTGTTCAAAATATGTGTGTCTTTCTGAAGTTCTCCAATTTGGGGAACCCACAAGCACACTCTCTTTAATTTTTGCGGCCGACAGACGAGGAAACTTTTGTGAGAAGTACAAACTCCTTTCCAGATGGATTCATGGCTTTGATAAACTGTTTCATATGACCTATCTTAATATGAAGGGGGGCGGGCAGCAGGACGTCATCACTGCCTACCAATTTCTTATTGTGCATATTTTTTCTTCTCACTTTCCATATATCCGTTGAGGCCAAATCTTTCTTTCGTACTGGAAATTTCTTCCCCGGATATTCCACTCACGCAGAAAACATCCAATTTCGGTGTAGTCTTGTTGCATACCTAATATCATGGAAATTACTTTCAAATCACTGCATATTTGCATTTGTGCTTATTAAATTTCACAAATTCGTGCATATCTTTCAAATTATCGTATGACTCTTTAGTCGTGTTTATATAGGCGTTTGTAACAGAAAGTATTACGTTCCCAATATGAAGAACAACTCCCTTTACACCAAAGGTGTCAAAATCCCGGCCCGCGACGTCCCAACTAGCTACAAAACATAATGGTTTTTCCCCCTTCAAATCAAAAAAGAAATTTCGAATAATTTTTTTATTCATAAAAAGTATGAAGTATATTTACATCAAAAACGACGAGCTTTTTAGCGACGGTTCAGTAGCTAAGAAATGAACGATAAATGATGCAGAAAACGTGTCTTAAATATGTGCAAGCATTTCATGATATTTTTACACCGAGACGTATGGCCGAAAGAATAACAGCAATATGTGAAAAGTTGCGTGCCAAGTTGGAAGCAATGTCTTGAAATGTACAGTGTTTTTCAATAGCACTCAATGAAATTTCAGGTATTCAACACATGGTCAAATGACGCTGTTTCTTCGAGTTTGCGATGACAATATGTACATCACTGAAGAATTTTCAGAAATATTTTCTATTCATGAAACCACAAAAAGGGGGAAGATATTTCCGGTGCCATGGCAAAATGCATCAAATTATTCACTGAGGAAAAATATCAACTTCTTTTGAACAAACACTCGTAGCAGTGAGAAAGGGTGGTACGTCAGCAATGGCTGGCAAAAATATACATTTTGCTTCAGGACTAGCAAAAAAATTGAAGGAAATGCATCCAGAAAACTTTTGAACTACAATGTTTTTATTACGTCATTTATCAACAGGTCCTTTGCTATAAAGAGTTAGTAATAAGCAGCAGCGCTTCAAGAATGAAACGAACACTTTGAATTTCACCTGATCCAGAGGCCTCAAGCTGCGCTTATTCTCACAATTTCTCTCAGACTCGGAGAGTAGATTCAAATGGCTGCCTCATTACAAAGAAATATATTGGTTGCCTTGCCGTAAAATTTCAAACATTATTTTTGTTTCTGCTTGTTAATTCTCAGTAAAACTATTCCTAGAAGTGAAACATCAAGATTTTTCGTTTCATAATGATACGAGTGTGCATTCTTAATTGATATTGCGGGACTTTTGAATGACTTTAATACCCAATTTCAAGAAAAAGATCAGCTAGCAACGCATATTTTTCAGGCAAGGACAAATTAAAGTGGGAATTGGATTTGTGCCAAACACATCAAGAAGAGTTAATAACCTCGATTATTTTTCTATGTGTCAACAGAGTTGATCAATAAAAATTTTGGTTGGTAGGTAGCTAGAATCAGTTTTATTGTATATTTATGATTCTTTCACTTCCCTACAATTCCTACTGAGCAAGTTTTGAAATGTTTTAAAATTTTGTTTTAAATTTTTAAAGCAAAATCAACAAAATTTTCATTCTTAATCAACAGATTTTTTGGTTGGTAAATTTTAATAACTGGCGGCCCTCTTAAGAGGTAATTTTGGAGCCAATGGCCCAGAACCAAATTGAGTTTGATATTTGGGACGCTGTGCAGATTTTGTATTGAATCTTACCAAAAGATGGCACTGCATGCGATTTATAACTTTTACGTGACTTTATGATAAACCTATGATTACTATAGTTTGTTTCAGGTTAACTTTGCAGTGAAGAGAAAGGTAGAGAGTGTATTCCTTCGCCGCAAAATATAGTACCCATACATCGGAGGTTTCTGATGATCATTTATATAGAATATTTCAATTTTTTTTATGATTTCGAAAAAGATACTGAAAAAATACCGGTTTGAACCAATGTATATTCGTTTGAAATTTTTAAATTAGAAAAAATATTGGTTACCATTATCAAAAATCCATGGCGAGCTCAAGAAAACTTTGGCGCGATTTCCAAGAAATTTTCCTTGCCAATATCACTGTCGTGCTTTTTTTTTTGTTTGCATAATTATATATATATATATATATATATTATATCGTCATTTTGTTGAATTTCCCAATAGATACAATTTTTCATTCAGTTTTGCATGTAGTTATAGGCCTACACACCCAGACGAATATTCAATCAGTTTTTTTTTCTCCCGAAAATAGAATCCAACGAATTCAGATATTCACTCATAGATTACAGGAAGTGTCCCTCTTTCACGACAGCGCCGACCCCTGCTTTAGACTATATTTTGAGGCAGATATAAAAAAAGAAATATTTATTCCTGTGTCTCGTATTCGAATTTAAAAGCATTCATTAAGCCCAAATAACATTGCAGAACGTCATCATGTTGTCATTTACAAAATGAGGAAGAATAAAGGTAATTTTTGTGCCTGGCTTGTACACTGAAGTGCCAAAAGTCATGGGATACCTCTTACTCTTAATATTGCTGCACTTCGATGGGTAAAAGGAGATCCCACACGATATAAAGAGGTATCCCATGACTTTTGGCTCTTCGGTGTATATAATGTGTGTATATCAATTAAATTAGGCCTACATTGTTGAATAACTAAAAAACTATGTCTGATAAAAAAATTTATATTTTCATATTTGAATTTTCTACACCATAAACCGTTAGAAACAGATATTTCCATATGAAAAAAAAAATTTCTTGTGGAACAGTGTTATCGCAAAAATTGTGTCAAATTCAAGTGAAGTCAACAATTACAGCCAAAAAATTATCAAAGACCAGTAAAGTTTCCAATCGCAGTCAAACAAATTGACAAAAGTAGGTAAAGTTGCTAATCACAATTAAAAATAAAAATGCCAAAAGCATTAATTTATGAATCATGAAAATTATCTTGATTTCAGAAATTCAAGTGTTTTGTTGAATTTTAGGGAAAACCCGACATAAAAAAAAAATCAAAATTCTACAGGAGTATGCGAATAAAATTGCAGATCATACAGTTATACAAATACAAATACAACGCCACAACAGGCAAAATGACCAACGAGGTGGCTGAGAGAGTTATCCTATGTATACCGGTTTCCCCGTCTTGCGAGCGGCAGAAATAGCTCATATTTGCCCTGGTACTGGAAAGAGCGTAACACCCCTACTCCATGATGCTCGTATCCCATTTTTTAGAAAACTGGCACTCCGAGGAGAGGTATCCCCCTTCTTAACCCTTTAAGCGGCAATTAGAAATTACTAAACCTCCCTTTCAAAATGCCATATCTTTTTTAATGAAGTAGGCTTTCTTCTCCGATTTTAGGCAGGAGAAAACTATAGGGAAAAGTTTTCCATTGAGAAATGAACTTTACAAAACATCTGGGCTTGTCAATGCTAAAATAAGAGGCTTTCATGGAGGTGTGATATCTCGTCATTGCCGCTTAAAGGGTGAATAAAGGTGAGCGAAAATGTGAGGGGGGGGGGGGGAAATGCACCAGATTGGAATAAATTACATCAGTAGGTAGCCCTTCAGAGAGGTCCTATATGGAACTTGAACAAAAATGCATTAAAAAGTATTAGACGCATTCCGCTTCAGCCCCGAAGGATGGGTGCATCAAAACAATTGTAGTATTTTAATACAGTACCTCGCTGTAAGGATAACCAGTACTTTTATCCGTACAAGAATTCGGGAGTTGTTTGTCTGCATAGTCAGCAAGTCCTTTGACGCCACAACATTCGAGCTACATAAAATGGAAAGAAAAAATAATGATATTGAATGATATCTATTATTTTACAGGGTGTCCAATAAATTCGTAAATATTTTGAAAAATTCATAAAATTGAAGGAATTGATATATTTGAATGCCTGTTTGTAAGAAAAAAGTTATTCTCACGAGAAAAAGGATTTCTTATGGTACAAAAAAAAGAAAAAAATCAGTTTAAATTTTTGTCGATAGAGGACGCTACATAAAAGTCCATAGAAACTTTTCTCTCGGTCATTCTAAAATTATTTTTTTATCGCTATTCAGGAACTTTTTCTTTCATCAATTCCGAAACTAATTCCTTTATGAATTCTGAAATTATTTCTCCCATTAATTTCAATTTTTTTTTATTAATTTTGAATTTTTTTTTCATGTTTAATATCCATTCATTATGAAATTTTGTCTTTCATTAGTTCTGAATTTTCATTCATCAAAAAATGATTTCTTCCATCAATTCTGAAACTATTCCTTTCACCTATTTCAAATTTTTATTCCTCCTGAAATTATCTCTCCTGTTAATTAATTTTATTAAAATTTTATTTATTGCGCGAATAGTTTTGAGGTGATATTTTTTAGCATTTCTGCACATTCTGTAAGCATGTGTGCGAATGATTTTTGTATATTGACTTAACCCTCCCCCCCTCCCACCAAAAATATGTATTAATTCTAAAGTCAAGGGTGATTCCGGGCACGCGAATCCGTTGCCACATATAATTTGTTTCTCGCATGTTTAAACTGAAATTATTTTTCGAGAGATATAGCATATTGATCAAATGAAAAATAACGTTACCTTCTCTTGCACGATGTTTATTAGGTTACCCACAGGCAAATTCTTATCTTCTAGACCATCGATTCCTTTCTGCAGGGCGTCTGCCAATTTGTCTCGCATCTATCAAGGACATAAATGAAAATAGGTATCCATAAAATGTTGGAATACAAGCATTCAATTAGGAATGTACAGAGAGTCCTGTAGTCCGGATTCGGCCTTTTTTTTCTCATCAACCATTCATCGTAGAGGTGTAGTTCTAATTTACAAAATTCTCTAAATGTGTTGAAAAATCACCCTATACCAGTTTTGGGAGGGATAACTCAGTTTTGGGTGGATACCAGTTTGGGTTTGGGTTTTTACAGTGTGACATAAAATGAAGTAAAAACTAATTTCTTATATGGAAACCTGTCCTAATAAACTCAATTAAAAAATTGTTGCCATATATGCCTCACCTGAGACCCAGTAAAGAAAATTCCACGTTTCTAAGTGCAATCTCCGTTGAAACATTTGAGTTCGAAAATTAGAGAAAAGTTGGGAAAGAACATTTATTAACTAATGGACAATGCTTCTTTCCCTCATTTATGCTGATCTTCCCAAACTTTTCACCCTCTTTTGAAATTTGAATACCTCAGCGAATGTTGCACTTAGAAACATGAAAATGTTTTCGTTGGACCCAGGACAGGCAGGGAACAACTTTCTAATTCGGAGAAACAAGACGGGGGAAGAGGACATTATAGAAATTTAGATTTCTTTTATTTTATGACAATTATATTTTCACTCTCGAAACTGGTACAAGTGAACACGTTTCGAACCTTTTTTTCAAATTCGAATCATACGTCTATGACCAACGGTTGATGAGATAAAGTCCGAACTAAGACTTACGGGGCACCCTGTATGTATGCAAGTCATTTTTTCCTTACTTGTGGGTTGTTTGTTGCCGACCAAACCACTCCGACAGCTGTTGCTTCCAGTATCACTAGAATTAGACCTATAACGCAATACTGAAATAAAAAAATGAAATTTTGAATGAGTGAATTGTGTGAACGTTTTTACACTTTTATTCATTGACCAATGAAATGACATTAAAAAAAAACCACGAAACTCCTGAAACTACATCGTATGTGAAATTGGAAAGAAAACATTTTGTTACGGAATAATTGTTTCCACCCTGGAGTACGTGGCGAGCCATTCAGGAGAACCAGAAAACAATCATCAATGACGAAAAAAAAGTTGCAATTTAGCCATAGTATTTCTGAAGTTACTCTCTCTGATGTAGAATGCATGATAGCGTGAAAATAAGGTTACCCATTAACCATATTGTGTTCATGTTTTCTGACAGATGTCTGTATTTTGAAGGTCTTGTACAGTGTACACATCCATGCAGTACTTTCATGAAATATGCAAAATGCTATTATTTCTTTTTTTCTTAAATATTATAACATCGCATGACACAATGGCATGTAATCACGTTAGCGGCTACGATGACTCCAACCGCATGCATTATAATTTTGGTGTCATAATTAATCCCTCAAGTTTATCGATATTCTTCGTAGTGGTCGGTGAGACTACAGTACTTTCGTTTGTGTACAATTATCTAAGTGAACGCATTTGCTTCATATTAGATTCGTTCCCAATAAGATCTGTGAATGAGGAAATCTATCTGATGAATCTATCTGATGAATCTACGTATATCTGAGGAAAATATCGACGTCATGTTTTACCAGCACAAACGGAAACTAAGTATCGTCCGGCAACTTCAGAATGCTTTTCCAGTGCCGATACTCATTATGTTTACTTATCAATTCTTTAACTTGTTTCTCTTGCTGTCAGTTCTAATATTTCATCCCAGCGTTTTCGGAAACGTAGAGCATGTAGCCACAATACCGGGTTTCATGCCGTATGGTATCTGCTGCTTGTTTGGAACCATAATTTCGTCATCACGAATACCCTTTTCTCAACAAGACATCTAAGAGACATCTATAGGAACATCTACGAAGACCGCGTCTATTCTAAACGGGGGGTAAAAGATTGTAAATCGCAGTTTTTGAAGGTAATAATCGACAGAGAAGTCAGCTGGAAATATGGTAAAAATTACCAATTGTAACATTTTTGACATCGATTGGCGCTTTTGTTACTTATGCTACGTTGATAATAACGCAAGTATAGCAACCTGAGATGCAATGGTAAAACACTGAAATTCATGTATTTAGATAATGCTTACCACGCAAAATTTGCAATTAAGATTTACGAAATTTGCATTTTTGTTGAACAATGCAGTATTTATTAACTGTTTTATATCGCTTATAATTCAATGTAATGATATATTTTTTATTCCACGTTACCTACGTTGAGAAGAAACATGTCATGTGATGTTAGTCACTTTTGTTGACTGATAGTTTGTTGTCTTCACACAAACGCGTTTGTTTATATCGAATTCATTCCTCAATAGCACAACAATTTTGGTGAGATGTTGGATGGGTATTAGTCCAACATCCAAACGTTGCATAGCGGATAATGTGTGGTGTAGCAGTAGTAGGTAGGGCCTCCAAAAAATGGCTCGTGGATCCATGATGTTTTTAAGTCAGCCACCTCGTTGGGCAATTTGCCTGTTGTGGCGTTGTATTTGTATTTGTCTTAGTGAAGTGTAAAAGCGACTCTGAAAATTACCAAAATAAATAGCAATGTAGTTAAGCTAGACATGCAATGGATTTTTTGTCTTTGGAGGATGCATTTAGGGACTTGTTAAAGCTGGACTTTCGCCGCCTTCAACAAATTGCATATTTTTAAATGCAATATTAACGAAGATGAAGTTTTCAGTATTTATCGCAAATGTCTGAGGGCGTGATTTACAAATTACGAGACGTAAAATAAATTCAAAGTTGTACAAATTCTGTAATTGTCAGAATATAATTGTTATAAATTTCAATTTCTATTCATTGTGAAGTGATTGAGTTCATTAGCCAAAACAG